>NC_142877.1:8017826-8172500 GCF_051225735.1 Oryctolagus cuniculus
TCAGGGTATACTTCCAGAATCCTAATCACGAGTGAGCTTAACATACATGGGGGGATAGGAGGAAATGGCAATGGGTGGATTTTTTTTTTTTTGCAAGTTATGGTCAAATCGTTCTAAGTCAGGAGTTTATCCAGCCCGATAGAACTTCTGGGTGCCTCTCAGGATTAGGGCTGTATTCAGGCCGACCACAGCCAGCTAATACAAGGCTGCATAGTGTGTGCATAGTCTTTCTGGTCCACAAAGCTCTTTCTGGTGGTCCCTGATTGGGACGAGGATCCCACTTTATGGATTTAGACACTGAGGCTGAGCAGAGCTGTGACTTGTCTCAGCCCCAAGCCTTAGATCCCTGTGCTCCCTGTTCCTCCACCCCCACCAGTGTGCGTGTCTGGTCCTGAGAGTTCGGAGTTTGGGAGTTGCTATCCATCTTTGCGGCCACGCATCCAGGGCTCCTGCTGTGCCCAGTGATACAATGCAGACAGGAAATTGTGGGCCCAGGGGAGCCTGGAGCGCCTGGGAAAGGCCACTGCAACTCCCAAGGAGCAATTTGAATATCATTACCCAGAGCCTTCAATTCCTGTCTCGTCTGACCTCTCCTCCCAGCTGCTCTGAGCTCCCTCAGGCCCCGCTCTTACCCTGGGCTGTGCTGGCTCCAGCGTGGGACCGTGCTGGGACTGGTTCCTTGCTTCCCTTCTCCTTCGCTGGTTATTTTAAGCTCTGTGACTGTCCCCAGCGTGGATGGGAGACAGGGGGAAACCATGGGGCAAAAGAACCGAACTCCAGGCTTTTGAGAGTCCAAAGCCGAGGGCCCGGCATTCGCCATCGATTTGACAAACACGTTCTGAGCCAGTCTCGTCCTCGCTCAGTGCCAAGCAGAGCGGCAGGGCCGCTGAGAGCTGTCAGGACTTGGTAGAGGGAGGGCCTTGCAGGACAGCAGGAGCTTGGGCTCCAGGGATGGCCGCTGGGAAGGGACTTTGAAACCGACCACCACCTCCAGGTGAGGATGGCACTAGGTAGGGGATGGAAGAACCCCCCGGTTAGCTGGAGCATCTACAAAGACCCGTGTCCTGCAGCCCTGGGAAGTCCCTTCCAGCTCCAGCTGCCACGAGGGCTGCAGGCCAGGCTGTCTCCTTCTCTGTAGCCTCCAATGTTTCCTTTGTCTCAGCTGAGAAAGAGGAACGGCCAGACCAAGCAAGTGTTCCGGGGGACTAGGACACGCGGCAGCAGGGGACCCTGGGGGTGAGGACATCTCGGTCGATGCTGGTGTGAAATACACGACCCCCACTGCAGACCCCTGGAGATGGTACACAGGCCCCCAAGGCTGCGGGAGGCAGTGAAGGCCAAGGACAAACGAAGTCCCCGGTTCCTCCCCTGCCCTGTCTGCACACGAGTCCCTCAACCTCAGAGCGGTGGGAAATCCTTGAACCCCTGCACTGACCAAGGCACTTTCTTCCCCCAGTTGCTATAATGAGGGCTCCAAGGAATAACTGACATGGATGCACAGGACAAAAACAAAGCAGGTTATGCGTTTCACACACTGGAGTTTGCACTCTGTGAAAACTGTACCCACGTAGGCATTTAATAGCTGGTTCCCTGGCCCTGGGGGAGGCATACTGCAGGGGAGTCAGGAGGCACTCACCAGCTATTTTTGAATGAATGAATGATTCAGAATATCGACACAAGCTGTATCATCACAGAAAATTGTACGCGGGATTGTCCAAAAATTCACGGAAAAGATGTGTCAAGAAAAAAGCGTGCGTGAGTGAAGAATTTATGTGTGCACCAAACTAAAGTGACCTTCCGATTGCAGATTGCCACAGACTTTGTGACGCGCCCTTGTACGTAGCGGCGACAGAGGCTTGCTGTCAAGCAGATGGGTTCATCTTCCACCTCTCATACACTAGGCCCTTGTGGATGCCATAGGGGAGACCTCTGTCAATCACAGATGCAACGTTTGCCGTGTTGGGGATGGAGGGACACATGGAAGGCACCTACATGCCACCGTTAGTAACTCTGCCGCAGCTCAGGCATGAGTTTGGCAGAGAGAGAAGCGGATTATCCGGGCGAGAGCAGCTGCCACGCTGGCTGCCCCTGGAGGACAGTCCTCAGCCTGTGTCTCTCCTGAACGGCCACATGACTACTGTGGTTCTTCATGCATCGTCACGTGTGCAACTCTGCAGTCATGAGAGCATCCTTGATTTGCGGAAGTAGCTGCTTCGTGGGAGCCAACCAGCGAAATACGCGATGGCGGGGAAGAGGGTTTGATGATCTGGATTACCAAGTGACCCAACTCACGTTCACCGGGTGCACAGACACGGGTCATGCCGTCCGTTTTGGGAAACCATTTTTTTTTTTGACAGGCAGAGTGGGCAATGAGAGAGAGAGAGACAGAGAGAAAGGTCTTCCTTTACCGTTGGTTCACCCTCCAATGGCCGCCGCGGCCGGCGCACCACGCTGATCCGAAGCCAGGAGCCAAGTGCTTATCCTGGTCTCCCATTGGGCCATCCTCCACTGCACTCCCTGGCCACAGCAGAGAGCTGGCCTGGAAGAGGGGCAACCAGGACAGAATCCAGCGCCCCGACCGGGACTAGAACCCGGTGTGGCGGCGCCGCAAGGCGGAGGATTAGCCTGTTGAGCCGCAGCGCCGGCCAGGGAAACCATTTCTAACAACTTGATTCCAGCAGGTCCGAACTTCTTGCTACGTGTTTCTTTTCCAAGTCTTTCTCCGTGGCCCGCTGCATTTGTGATGCCTCAGCAGTTTTTCTCCTTTGGCTTATGATGTTACATGAGGGAAATCTACGGCAAGATAACCAAGTCGTTGGGAGGGAGAGGATTTTAATCACAGATGTCTCTGATAATTATCAACCAGCTAGTCACTTGGAAAACAGCCATCTTCCCCCATAGATTCTGGGGTTGTTTTGACTTTCCCTTCCCCCATGGTGTCAAAGGTGTCCCTTAGAAACTTTCTCATTTGATGTCATTGCTGCTTAATTCCTAAAACACCGCTCCAGTTAGATGTCTTGATTTATGTCACCTTTGGGCTTCTCTTGGCAAAGGCATCCCACAAGACTGTCCACTTGTAACTGACTGATTTTAAACAAGCTCATCTCTTCCTCTGGGTGGACTTCACACTGCGCTTGGGAGCGTGGGAGATCCTAAATCCATGGTTGGTGTCAGATCACTTGCCATGACTCAAAAGTAACCTGATAATCTGAATGACAACCAATTAATCCACGCATCCCATGTTTGCTGTGGTCCTTTTATAGCAAACACTGTGCGAGGCAAGAAGGTTGAAGAAAACAAGACAAAGAATAAACGAAACACACACCTGCGACGAATCCTCACCAAGTGGCTTAATCTAATGCGTGAAGAGCCAGGAAAGAATAGGAAATCATTATTCCAGACCTTCCCAAGAGACAGCAATTTGCTTGCGGTCTTCACAATTGGTTTCCACATCATTGTATCGTCTTGTATATTATTTGTCCTTTGTAATTTTATTTCCACCAACTCACTTTTTAAAAATATAAATACCTTCTTTAGTTTGTCCTAAGTAGCATTGGCAAAGTAATGGGTGCCACGTGACACTTCTGTTTCTAAAGTACATGTTGAAACAAATGTTATAATCAATAAATGGATAGATAATTAAAATAAAAAAGTATTCATTAGCTGTACTACCTCCAATCCCCACATTTATTACTAGAGATCCATATTTCACACTTTGGAAAACATTGATTCAATTTTCAAATTAAACACTGAATGCCCATCCCATGAAAAATGCTCTACAGGGATTTAAAATTGTTATGGATGTTCAGAGTCAGCACTTGAATAGGGAGAAAACCTGTTGGGACTTAAAAGCACAAATTCAGTGTGGATTTCAAAAGATGTTTTTCCTGACCTCCAGTGTAAGGGCTGAGAGATTTGCTTGGCTAATATTTTATCTGTGTGCTCTATGTTAGATTGTATTATTTTTTATCTTTTTAAAAAAGATTTATTTATTTCTTTGAAAGTCAGAGTTACACAGAGAGAGGAGAGGCAGAGAGAGAGAGAGAGAGAGAGAGAGAGATCTTCTATCCAATGGTTTACTCCCCAGTTGGCCGCAATGGCCGGAGCTGCGCCGATCTGAAGCCAGGAGCCAGGAGCTTCTTCTGGGTCTCCCAGGCGGGTGCAGGGGCCCAAGGACTTGGGCCATCTTCCACTGCTTTCCCAGGCCACAGCAGAGAGCTGGACAGGAAGTAGAGCATCCAGGTCTCGAACAGGCGCCCATATAGGATGCCGGAGCTTCAGGCCAGGGCATTAACCCCCTGCACCACAGCGCAGGCCCCTATTGTTATCTTTAAAATCCAATCTCAGAGCTTTTGCCAGGGTTTCTCGCAGGATGTCTTGTCTTCTTAGCGCCCTTTGTGGAAATGGGAACTACGTGCAGCCGAGGTAGCCATCTGATCCTGGGGTCAGCAGCGTCTGGCCCGTAGCCTGGTGTTGCTAATAGAATTTTCTCTGTGGCACCTGTTTGCTTCTCTCTCTGGGTGCAGCTGCAGAGCTGAACATTGGCAACAGAGGCCTTAAGACCCTCAAACCCAGGCTGTTTACTATCTACCCATTTACAGTTCAAGTTTTCTGACCGCTGACCGTGGATAGATTCTGGATGAACACGGAAGAACAAGCAGTGGTCCTGCTTCCACAGCTACTGGGAGAGCACTGGTTTGCTTGGAAACTCATAGCCACAGGAAGAGGAAGAACTTCCCAACACATCACAAGAAAGCAAAATTATTGCACGAGACTCAAGGGCAGAGAACAAGTGTGGTGCTCTTGGAAGGGGTATATAAGGCTTGGTAATATCAGAACAAGGTCTTGGCTTTTGTACGCCCAGATCAAAAGATACACTTTTGTGTGAGACTTGTGCTGAGGCCAACTATGTCCCGTCGTCAGTCCAGTAGATGGTGACTCTGTAGGCCGCACTGTGGCCCATAGCATCTAAGGAAGAATAGACAGACACGAATTCTTTGCTAGAATCTATTTCCACTCATTCCGGCTCACTATGACCAGAATGCAACAGAAATGACTTTCAAAATCAGGCCGTAAGAAATGTTGCAACTTCTGTGAGGCCTTGCGGGTGCCTCCTCTAGGGACAGGCAGCACCATGGAAGAAGTCTGGCCATCCTAAGACTGCCATGTTGTGCACAAGCCAAAGTAGCCACATGGAGAGGCTGCGCGCGCGTGCACACACACACACACACACACTCATACACACACACACACTCTGCAGGGGGAGGTGGAGAGGAGAGACGCCCAGCTAGCTCTCAGCTGCTCCAACCACCCCAGCTGAGAGCTCTGAGTTCATGGAGAAATCCACCTGAGATAAGCAACCCAGCAAAGCCCTAGATGAATTCAGGCCCCACTTCAACCCCGTAAGATACCCAGGTGAGAACTTTCAGTTGAGTTAGGTCAACCCTTAGACCGTGAGAGGTAATCGTAAATTACGTGCTTGTAGTCGCTAATTTTGGGGGAGGTTTGTTCTGCAGCACCTCCTTGTTAATCTGAGGTTGTTAGGAGTCAGGCAAGATGGCAGGATCCTGGCAACTGTTCTGTCACGTGGCCCTGCTCATCCCTTCAGCCCACTTTGATCTCTCTCTCCTGAGCGCTTACTGCTAGGCTGCCCCATCCTCACTGTTGGCCAGGACTTCCCCACTGCGGCACTGAATGCCCCCTGCCCTCGCAAACCCCCAGCCCAGAGCCAGCAGCACAGCTGGCACCCTGCTCGCTGCACGCCAGCCAGGGTGCTTTCTTGCTGCTTTTCAAACACACTGCGCTCCTTCCTGTCCTGGGGCCTCAGCACACGCCGGTATCCTTCTCCGGAATGTTCTTCCTGGCCCTGCTCACTTGGCTCGCTGCTCCCCACACTTCATCTTCTCAGGGTAGATTTCTCTCCCTCCCAAGACAGCCCAGGCCCTCCCAGTACTCCGTGCCTCTCAGTGACACCAAACTCAGCTGCCAGGAGTACCTTTCCCCGGCTCCACTGAGAGTCGTAATTCTGGGTGGATCAGCTGGGCTCATTGCTGAGAGCAGGTCAGTAGTGGGCACAGCAGGTGTAAAGGAACAGAGGCAGGGGCCGGCGCCATGGCTCACTTGGCTAATCCTCCGCCTGCAGCACTGGCATCCCATATGGGCACCGGTTCTAGTCCCGGTTGCTCCTCTTCCACTCCAGGTCTCTGCTGTGGCCCGGGAGTGCAGTGGAGGATGGCCCAAGTGCTTGGGCCCTGCACCCCATGGGAGACCAGGAGGAAGCACCTGGCTCCTGGCTTTGGATTGGCACAGCCGCAGCGGCCATTGGGGGGTGAACCAACGGAAGGAAGACCTTTCTGTCTGTCTGTCTCTCTCACTGTCTGTAACTCTACCTGTGAAATAAAAAAAAAAAAAAAAAAAAAAAAAAAAAAAGGAACAGAGGCAGGCAAGCAAACTGGCAAAGCAGGTTAGGACCTAGAATCCGGTTTATGTCTTTGGGGAAAAGGTGCACAGGTTCAGAAATTTTCAAACCCTTTGGGTGATGAGGAGATGATCTGCTATAACCCAGGTCTCAAGGCCAAGGTCAAAACCATGACTTTGGTGCACTAAAGAGGGTTTTCCCACAGTTCTGAAGATCATCAATAAAATGTCAGCGGACATATATTCTGTCTGTCGGTCTTGATGGCACAGGAGGGGAAAACACGCAAAGGCATCCCAAGGCGGGACAGCCACCCGTGGCGTTGCCACGTGTCCATGTTTGGCTCTGGCAATCTCTCTCTTGTGCTCGGTGCCTGACTTCTATTCCCGGGGAAAAAGGAGAGTGAAATGCTGTGATGACTAATGGGAGACAATGGGAAGATTTATTGGACAATTATCAATGTTTCTCCTCACTCAACTTCCCTTTCGCGAGGCATTATTTCATTTGCGGACGAAGCAGCGCCCGGTCCCTCAGGTCCTGTCACTCCGCTGCGCCCGTGTGCGAGTGTGTCGCCCTGATCTGTACAAGGAGACAGACGTGCACCGGAAGACTTTCTCGCTAACCAGATCGGAGTTTTATTCGCCTGTCATTTTTATTCACATGCTGAAGAGCCCTGATAGAGTTCTGTGGTTTTCAATCGACGACTGTTTGCAGGCCTCCTTCAAGTTCTCGCCATATGCAAGGCCTACTTTATTGTTATTCTCTTCATACTTTTTAGAATTGACTAGTTTTTATTAAGTTAGTCTCACCCCGAGGCCACCAATCCATGCAGTCATGCGTTTAATGGGCTGATGTATGTATATGTGTAGTTCTCAATGACATAAATGCCTAAAAATTATGGTTTTTAAAAACATGCCCATCAAACCCATAATTTCATGGATTATGACTTGGGATAACACTATTTAAAAGTGGGTTTTTTTTTTCCAGCTTAAAATCATCCTACAAGTATATGTATTACACAGAAGATACCTCAAAAAAGTTCATGGAAAAGTGACAAGTTTGTTTCAATGTAAAAAAAATTCGAAATCCACGCAGTTTTTCAGTTTTTTTAAAATAACACATACTTTCCACAGGCTTTTTGAGGATCCCTTGTGTGCACAGATTTCAAAATTTGGATTACCACCTGGCTGTTGTGACCACCTGGCTGTTGTGACCATCTGGGGAGTGAACCAGCAGATGGAAGAGTTCTCTGTGTGTGTGTGTGTGTGTGTGTCTACCTTTCTCCCTATAACTCTTTCAAATTAATAAATAAATCTTGAAAAAAAAAAGACCTCTTCTAAAAAATTCAACATGTAAAAATAAACTAAGAATTAATTACATTTCCATGTATTAAAAAAAAAAATCCTTAAAGATCACACCTTGGGAAACACGATCTAATCCAAGATCTGGTCTTATTCGAACAGGAAGCCACCTTGGAATTACAGTGTGATGGTGACCTGTGGCCCAGGAAGAATTCTATGCCCATCTGAATCCTGGGCTCATCTTGGTCCCCAGAGAGCCTGCTGCTGTTGACCTGTAGCTGTGACTATCAAACCTCACTCCGAATCTTATAGACAGCTTTGACTCATTGCTTTCTCTAAGATTCCACAGCCAAACCATCAGCACAACCTGTTGGCTCATACTTCAAAATATATCCCAAAGCCTGCTATTTCTCTCCACTCCCACCCTGCTGTAAGCCACCGCTGTGTCTCTGAGCTGACAGCAGCGACCTCTGCACTGGTTTGCCCATTTCCGTTGGATTGAGAATACAAGAAGAAAAAAATGCCATCTTGAGTCAATTATTGTGTCCTAGATGCAAACAAATGATCAGAGAAATAAGAAGAAAGGCAATTGCAACATTTAAAGTACTTGGGGGTGGGGTGGGCATTTAGTGCAGTGCTTAAGCACTGCTTGGGATGAGAGCCTCATCCCACATCCTGGCTCTGCTCCCAATTCCAGCTTCCTGCTAATACATCCTGGGGGGCAGCAGGTTTTGGCTCAAGTAATCAGGTCCCTGCCACCCCCATCGGAGACCCCAGTGGGATTCCAAGACCCTGACTTTGGCTCAGTCCAGCTGATGTGGGCATTTGTGGAATGACCTGGTGGATGGATGGGATGGAAGATCTTTCTCTCTCTGTCTGCCTTCCAAATAAAATTAAATAGATAAACATTTAGACAATTAAATATTAAAAAAAAACACTTGGAATACAAATGAGAGAATAAAAAGACCGGAATGATTAGTAGCTTCATATCAACATCTCAGGTCAAAATCCGATAGCCCCTTTTAAAATTCCCTGGAACGTATTTCTGTCATAATTTATCATCCCTCTAGGACACAGCATACAGGGTGATTTTAAATTGATATGATATAAGAATAAATACCAAATCAGTCAAAGAAGTCAGCAAATGTCCAGAATTACAGAAAACCATAGAAATGGGCTCTAATTGCATCATTATCTAATCTCCTTACTTTTGAATACCATTGCTAAGAATGGACTCACTCCTCTCCTGTCATTTTCTTTTCGTGTGAACTTTTCCATTTTCTCGCAAGAACAAGACATCCATATTTTAGGGTTTGCTGCATTTTGTCAGGCAAAGCAGTAAAAAGACTCATCAGCAATGCGATGGAAAGCAAACTCAGAAACAACTGTGGTCAGCAAAGGCCAGGTTGCAGAAGGCCCGGGGCACTTTTCTTAAAGTTCTTTCTTCAGTGGGACAAAGGTAAGAAAGCGGCTTGGCTCCACCCCACTCTGCAGGCTCCACAGCTTGGTGTCAGGCCGTGGTGTCCCAGAGCTGAACTCTAAAAGGGAGCTGTGACGGCCCCAGAGGAAACACAGCCTTCCCTCCCCCAAAGAGGAGGGCCCTTCAAAACATTCATGGGAGATGCATATCATTAACAAACTGTATGGACTTCAAACAGTTTTGCACTGAAGCCAACTTGTCTTTTAACCCTGCTTCCTATGAACTTGAAATACTCTCGTATTGAACCCAGAACCGTGGAAGGGGACGTTACCGGCAACAGGGTCTTTCGTATGCGTGTAGTAAGATGAGGTTGCACTGGATGAGAGAGGGCCCTGCAACAAGGAGGCTGTCCTTGGAAGAAGAGCAAAGGGCACAGAGGCACAGAGAGGAAGGAGGCAGAGAGACAGTGATGCGGCCACAAGCCAAGGGACACTCAGGATTCTTGGGAACCACCAGAAAGTCAGAGAGAAGCTGGAAGAGTGAGGTGGGAAGTGAGAAATTAGCCCATGTGTGTGTGAGAGGGCCCAGCATCTGCGCGTCAGAGTCCTGCCCAGACCCCATAACCTTGCAGGTGGTCCCAGCCCTGCCCCCGTGGGAAAGCTCTCTCCTCAGCACCAAATGCGTCACCCGCCTGGTGAAATCCTTCCTCCAAGGCAGACACCCTGGGGGGAAGCCCCTTGGCCCATGGCCAGCAACACTCCCCCTGTCTGATACCAAACTTGGGCAGGGATTTTCTTATTGCCCTTTGTCCTAGAGGAGGAGGAGGGGAAGGAGAAACTTGGACCCCTTTTCCCTTAGAAGCCCGAGTCTAAACAAAGACCGCGCACACAGCTCTCCAGGCTCCGCTGAGTGCCCGCCTGGCCTGCAGGTGTGTTCTCTCCATTTGACCATGTAACCTTACTTTCCCCCAGTCTGAGTGACTGGGCTCTCTCTCTGTCCCCTCTGGTCTGACGGATGCCCTGTCCCCAATAAAACCTTGCTACTTTGCTCTCTGTCTCATGCCTGAATTCTTTCTTGCACGGAGACAAGCATACCATGACTCCTTTTGTATCTCCCAAAAACATAAGTTCAAGTCCTAACCCATGGCACCCATGAATGTCACCTGATTAGAAATAGGGTCTTGCAGATGTAAACGAGTAAAGATGAAGTCATTCTGGATCCAGGTGAACCCTAAAGTCAATGACTGAAAGGAGAGGATGGGACAGAGACACACAGAGAACAAGGCCATGTGAAGAGGGAGCTGCAGGTTGGAGTGTGCACCTGCAACCCAAGGAGTGCAAGGATTGCGGGAGGCTGGGAGAAGCGAGGACAGATTTCTTTCTAGAAACTTCAGAAGGAGCAGGGTCATGCCGTCACCTGGATTCCCACCTTTTAGCCTCAGAACTGAGACAATGACTTGTGCTGCTATAAGCCACCTGGTTTGTAGTAATTTGATACAGGAGCCCTAGGAACCCAAATACCCTTCCACCGTCAAACCCAGCCTGCCTGTGTGCTTTGTGGGCTCACATCTGGTTTTCGTTGTTTCTAATTGAAATAGATGTGAATAATTAAGTGCAGTAAAATCCATGGCTTTTGTTTTTCTCTAGAAATATCCCAGGAGGTGCGTTTACCCTGGGACTTGCTTCTCCAGTGGCTACAAAGCAGGCTGCCCTCTCCCAGAGCAGCCTCGTCCAGCGGCTCCCGGCCCCTGCACTCCCGCCTCCTTTCCTTCCCCTCTCTTTGCCCTGTAAGGCTCCTTCGAGGCAGGATCCTTTTAAGTGCTCTCCTCACTTCTGAGACTAGAAAAACGAAACCCAGGAATAGCAACTCCCTGCCGCACGTCGCCTGGTGCGCGGGTGACAGAACAGGAGCGGGCCACAGGCTTTCGGAGCCGCCGACTTCCTGTGCCGCAAGATGTCTACGGAGCAGGTCGTCTCAGACTTCCAGGCTTCACAGACTGCGTGGAAACTATTTCAAGGAATTGACAAAGAGTTCCCAGCGTTTCGTTTTGCCAGGGAAGAATGTTTAAAACGAGAGAACATGGCTTCACCATCTTTTCATTAAAGAAAGCCGACTCCATCGCCAGAGTAGCCGGAAATGGGCAAGATCAGAGTAGAACTGGCGCCAGCCGGCTTCTAGGGGTGGCCTCCCAAGCCTCCTCTTCCTTGCACTCTCCCCAGCTTTCTGTGCCCTGCACGCTGGCCCCTTGTCGTTCTGTGCCCACACGAGGCCATTCTGGCCGCAGGGACTTCTCAATTCCTGTTCTCTGAGCCCAGAACACCCTGCCCCAGGTATCTCCAAGGCTTGTCCAGTTCACTCATCTGTATACTACAGAGCCATCTTTTCCAAGCGCTTACCCTAAGTCGTCCACAGTCTCTGCGCGCTACGAACACTTTGGATCTGACCCTCATCACCACCTGACATGGTTCGAATTTCCTTGTTGGTTGCCTAGCTCTGCCCACTATCATAAGGACTCCATGGGAACAAGGACTTTGCTTTCATCAACGCTGAGAATAGTGCCTGGCACACAGAATATGCTTAATAAGTTTTATTGAATTACATCAAATGAAGTACAACACTTTATACTGAGTAAAACCCCTAACATCATTCTTTCCCCTCATTTTGTTCATGGGAGGCGCAAATGCCTCTTTTTATAGTTAGCATTTGTGGATTCATTCTTGGATGACATCGCCGTGATTAATGTCACCATGGGGCCCAGAATTTTGTGGATATCTGGGTTTGGTTGGGCAGGAATCATTGTGCATAACGGTTTTGTAGCCTTGGCTACTCTACTGCCCTCAAAAGAATCCCCACCCCCAACTAAAAACACACAAACCCAAAAAATAAAACCAAGCAAAAACCATAACCAAACAAACCACTGGAAAGCAATTCTTCCAGAGCCTTCTACAAGCTGCCGTAATGACCCTTTTTCCCAGGGCAGTAGAAAAACAGCTTCATGACTCCAAATTGTAAGACCAGGGCTCCATTATGTATAATCAAGTGTGTAGAAATTACTTTATCATATCAGTGTTTCATTGATTCTAAAATCTGAAGTTCCTGAGATAATAAAAAGAAACAGGTTTGTTCTGGTTTTCATTTCTAGTTATTGGTTTATATATATATATATAAAGGAAGAAGATGAAAATGGAAGCAGAAATACTCTGTGCACTCGTATTCCCAGTGGCTACTACTGGCCTCGCATAGTCACATGAAGTAGTGCACAGGACACCAGCACCATCTGGTTTAGGGAGAAACCATCCTTGCAGCATCATCAGATTTCTGAATTCCTTGGCGCCGAGAAGCAAGCCAATGGACAGCACTAGTTGAAGAGCATCAGCTATGGATTAGACCAAAATCTGGATCCTGGTGTCCACCTGTAAAGCTGTCCTGGATCAAGAGCGGCTCAGGTCCCTGCTCTACAGTTGAGCTCACTGTGGTGGCGCCCTGTGGAGCTGTGGCCAGGACTGAATGAAATCCTCCACGTAAATAACACCTACATTGAGCCGCGGAGCGTCAGAACTGAAGACTGATGCCAGTCACTATTATTTGAAAACTCACGTGGTTCTATGACTTTCAAGAATGTTCCATAGCATAAGCTATTGGTCAAAGAGGGAAAGACATGGACCAGAGAACGGCCATCTTTCCTGCCGTAAGGATAATAACAGCTACATCTAATACGTCTTGGAGCCTTCCTGTTGGTGGTAGATTTGAGGTGGATCCCCTCATTTGGCATCTACAACGGACACACAAATCAAAGCCTTCACATTCTCCACACAGGTAGGGAGAGGCAGGGCTGACGCTAGGTCCCCAGCCGTCGGAATTCAGCACTGAAATATTTATTATCACATTTGGAACTAAGTCATGTATTTGCACACACAAAACACACACACAAAAAACACTTTTGTGCGTTTATTTGCGTAAATAGACTCAGTATCTTTCTCACTGCCCAATTTTTATGACACATAGACAGACAGACACAGTGATGAAAACATGGCCCCTACAGAACAAGTCTAGGAGAACTGTGGACAGTGGGACTGGATGGTGCCGGCAAGGGCATTTGAGAAAGTCCCCTTTGCAACGGATGGTGAGTGTGGTGCCCTCGTGACTTCCTCCACAATCGCTCTCCCGGAGAGGCGGAAGGGCTCCCTTTCCCAGGAGAGACAGACGTAGACATCCAGACCTTTTTAACACAGAGACAAAGCAGAGTCTTGTCTCTGTCCCTCTCTTGCCACGTGGGGAGGTTTGGGTGCTCAGCCTTCGAGGACGAGGCTGACTCTGGCTTTGAACCTAGAGAATTGCAAGACCCAGGGCTGTGGACGAACAGAGAACCAAGAGGGAGAGGGGCTCCTCGTGTTGGAGACAACAGGCAGCCCTTTTCTTTGGCAAAAAGGATCCCTGAGCCACGGGACTGACCAGGCAGCCCCTCCCCAGCCCCTGAGCTTCAGGAGGCCCTGAGATCTGGCAGGGGTGGGAACTTCCCAGGAGGGAGATCCAAGCTCGAAGAAGCTGGACGGGTGGCTTTGACCAAAGTCACCATGAAGCGCACTGACTGGAAGCCCGGCTGTCACACGGCAGTCACGGCCTTGCTGGCAGGTGCTCACCATTCACTCAGGGCCCACTGCTTGGCACATGAGGCGGGGTCCACACCTTCACTTTGCCAGAATCTAGCCTCTAGCTGGTCTCCTCATACCAGAAGAGACATTTGTTTATGCCTGAAGGTACTGCTCAGTCTACATTTGACTTACTCTACACAGAAATCATCGCTTCCAAAGCCCTAGACACTATGAGCCCTCCAAAATGGGATGGGGCTGTGTCTAGGGATGTGATGATTTGGAAACCCTGGTGTGTGCATTTTAGGGGTTTGCATATGAAATGAACCAGTAAGGGACTCCTCAAGCTCTTAAAGACATCCGTCACAGATGCACACATCACACCAAGAGCCTATGGTTAAATGCCAGTTGTCCACTTTGGAGAATGTTCTAGAACCAGAAAGTGGGCCACTCACTTTTTTCCCCCAAACAAACACAACCCTTCAAGACAAAGGCTCCCTTCATTCTCAGGCCCTGGCTTCCTCAGGAGCCAGAGAAATGCACACACGTTCAAGGACAAAGATTTTCTTCACTCGTGAGCGCTCAGGGCACTGTCAGGAATGGACAAACCAATTATCCCCCATGCTTCAAGGGGGCATCTGCACACTTGCATTGTTGCTCTTGGCTGTTCTGCCTCTTGGCACGTGGGGCCAGCCTCCTGGAGCGAGGCCATGAGTGCCTCCACGCTGTACAGAAAGCATCTCCGTTCTAAAACCCACGCGGTTGCAGGATGACAGAGGACTTGGCCATCACTACAGAAATGGAGTCATTAGAAGTCATCAGGCCTCTGCCCAAATAGTGGTTTGGATAAAAGAGGGGTGTAAAACTCCCGCTGGAAGTTCTGCTGGAGTTGGCCACACACCCTGTAAATTCTGGGCCAGCTCTGCCAAGGCAGTGCCCCTATGCCAAGGCCCAGAGCTCCAAGAGCAATATGGCTTTCGGAGCTGGGGCTTCCCCACGGGAAGCCTTCCCTGTCAAGTGCTGACTCTGCAGGGCGACGCGTCCAACATTCTGGGGGATGGTGAGAAAACAAACTGGCTAGAGAAGTGGAGTTGGGTAGGACGCATTTGTGGCGCATTTTCTCTCTGCACTCCCCTCCCCTCCCCTCCTTTCACTTCCATCGTGCAGGTGGGGAAGGGAGAAGCGGGCAGAACGGGCAGGATATAAAGGGGAGGCCACTGCCTACCTCTGTGACTTCGGTTTTGAACATACTAAGAAGGAAGGGATGCTCCCAAGGAGGCCAAGCACTTTGCCCTGCTTGCTGGCAGCTCCCCAGGGAGGTGGCAACTCATTGGGTTTCCACTGGCAAACCGGACGATCTGCCAGCTCTGGCCTTTGTCTTCCCGCATGGAAGGCAAAGGCTCTCTGCAGCTGAGCAGGGCACCTTTCTGCCAGGCAGGCCCTCCCCAGCCCTCCACTGTGTCTGCTGCTCCTTCAGCAAGCAGCTGACCCTGGACCTCAGCCTGTGGTCACTGCCGCGTATTGCCGTTGAGCAAGGTCTTCCCCTACCTGCTGTTTAACACTCGACACTTGCATCTCCAGCCCTCCTTCTCTGCCATTCCTCTTCTTCCTCTATAGCGCTAATTACCATTTAGCACAACCCCTGTGTTTTATCATGGTTATTAGTCTCTTTCAACTTGATAAGGCAAATTTCAACTTGATCTTATCCTTTTTGTTCACCACTGTGTGCCTGGGGCATATAAGTAGTTTCTCAATTCATATTTGAAAAGATGAATGGCAATGAACCTTGTTTCTATTAAAAACGGGAAACAAAAGATGCTTCTGTCTGCATGGATTTTTCTGTAAGTTTTATTTATTGATATATTTGAAAGGCAAAGTGAGTGAGTGATGAGAGAGAGAGAGAGAGAGAGAGAAAGAGAAATTCCATCCACTGGTTGACTCTCCAAATTCCTACAATAGCCAGAGCTAGGCTGGCCTGAAGACCTCTGGGTCTCCCACATGAGTGGCAAGAACCCAAGGACTTGAGCCATTGCCTGCTGTCTCTGAGACTACACATTAGAGGAAGCTGGATTGGGAGCAGAGATGGGACTCCATCTCAGATGCTCCAACAGGGGCTGTGGGTATCCCAAGCGGTAGCTTCACCTGCTGCACTACCATGCTTCCCCCTACAAGACTTTTCATACACCTAGACAGCTCACTTACTCATTTATCTGTTCTAAATCTGTGGGTCTGAACTGCAACCCCTGGAGGCCAGACACTGTTTCCCACTCTGGTTGTTCTTCACTACTGGAAAATTGGCTGCATCTCAAGATCAGTCCAGAATTGGGGGAGAACGGGCCCTGTGAAGAGGGATAACAAACATCCCCATAACAGGTTTCATGGCACTGGGCAAAACCCAAATCTTGACAGGGCCTGGAGTGCTGGTTCTCAACCTTATCACACTTGGTGTCCTCTTTTTAAACCAGATCCTTTGCAATAGCTTCCCTGAAATTCACCCCAAGAAAAGCCATGAATTTAAGTCACTGACGTGGGAGGTGAGGCCAGGAAACCCTGCAAGGGGAAGGGAAAGGCAGGAAGCCAACCCAGGAAGTGTTACCACATCCAGCCTCAGTCCTCTGGAGACGGGCAGAACCTGCCCCAGGATTATCCCACTCATGACAGGCGTATTATTCCATCCACTCGCTAAGCACCATTGATCAAGGATTGCTTCCCAGGCATTCAGGGGCTTCCAGAGGCTGCATTGCCCTGAATACAGCTGCCACGGCCAGGAACATGGTGTGATGCCAAGGAGGCAGGTGATGGCGGGGACACCTGTCGAGGTACGGAGGGGGATGACTAGGACATCAGCAGTCTGCTAACCACGCCTGTTACACACCTGAAATCCCGTATGTGCAACCATAACTTCAAGATATAATAAAATAATATACACTCTAACATCCACCAGGCCTGACCTACTAGACCACTTAATAAAGCAGTAGGATGCTTTCCCTCCTCTATGGAAACGTTGAATTCAACAGCCACAAATAACAGATTGAGAGTTGCATATTGTATGGGACTTGAGTTACTGTTATGGGACTTGGGTTATGGGAGTATCCCGTGGGCATGCAAAAGTCGGGATGCCCGACGACCCTTCATGGGGCGAGGCTATCTTGTGCACTGCAGGACATCTGGCATCTCTGGCCTCTGTGTACCAAATGCCAGTGCCACCTCTCCATCAGGGACAACTCCCCACCTCCATCCTCCAACCCCTGCCAATTGTGGACCAGGGGCAACATCCTTCCCAGGCAGGAACAACTGATCAAAAGAAAGAGTGGCAGGGAAGCCCCAAGAATAACTGAGACGTAATCTCCCAGGAACTGAGATCGAGAGAAACGCGAAGCCAAATGCTGAGTTACGAGAGAGAGAGTTTGTGTTACGGGTTCCTCTGATTTTGTGCCCAGGTCCATACCTACTCCGCCAGCAGACACGAACACTGGAGAGGGCTCAGCTGTGATGCACGGACTTGGAATTTTTTCTGGAGGAAGGATCAATTATTACCAGGACAATACTTGACTGTTACATCACAGGCCTAGAGAAGATGCCAAAAAATATCATTTCTTCCACAGCACAGCTTTCTGCACAAGCGGCATTCTTCCTTGATCCGTCACCGAAATTCAAAGATCCTGGGCAAATGATGGCAGAGTGGGCTCATCTTTGGCAGGCACGCAGCAGAAGCCAGCAGGGATGTGGGATGTGCTGTCCACGTATCAGTCGGGCTATACAGGGAGGAAGAGGCCTGGGAACACAGTCTTGCTGGGGTGAGTGCTGGGCGCTGGGTGGGCAGGTGCAGAGCCAGTGTGCAGAAGCCAATGCCCGTGAATTCTGGCTGCGCTGCACTGGGTCAAAAGCAAAGCCTAGGCCGGCGCCGCGGCTCACTAGGCTAATCCTCCACCTAGCGGCGCCGGCACACGGGGTTCTAGTCCCGGTCGGGGCGCTGGATTCTGTCCCGGTTGCCCCTCTTCCAGGCCAACTCTCTGCTGTGGCCAGGGAGTGCAGTGGAGGATGGCCCAAGTGCTTGGACCAGGGGAAGCACCTGGCTCCTGGCTTTGGATCAGCGCGGTGCACCGGTCGCAGTGCGCTGGCCGCGGCGGCCATTGGAGGGAGAACCAATGGCATAGGAAGACCTTTCTCTCTGTCTCTCTCTCTTATTGTCCACTCTACCTGTAAAAAAAAAAAAAAAAAAAAAAAAAAAAAAAAAAAAAAAAAAAAAAAAAGCAAAGCCTCAACCTGCCCTCCAGGGTGAGAGAAAGGAGAGTTGTGGGGTGGCACTGCTGTGCAAGAAGTCCCATTAGTGAAAGCAGAAGCGTGTTTGCCTACTGGCACTGGGCTGGAGACAAAGATTTTATGCATTTTTAAAAATGTATTTGTTTATTTATAATTTATTTGAAAGGCAGAGAGACAGAGGTAGAAACAGAGAGAGAGAGAGAAGGAAAGGAGAGATACAGAGTGAGAGAGAGAGTGCTTCCATGTGCTGTTCACTCCCCAAAAACCTGCAATAGCTGGGGCTGGACCAGGCTGAAGCCAGGAACCAGAAACTCCATCAGTCACCAATGTGGGTGGCAGGGGACTCAAGTACTCGTGCCATTATCTGCTACCTCCCAGGGCATGCATTAACAATAAGCTGGATGGGAAGTGGAGTTGGGTCTAAAACCCATATATTCTAAACAGCTGCTGTGACAAATGCCTGCCTCACAGAAGTTTTTAATGTGAACTTGTAGCACAATGGGTATGAGGGCTGGCTTAGGAGCAGAGTGCTGACGTTTGGCACCGTTGGCCTATTGTTTATAAGCTCTGGGCCTTGGATAAGAGCTTTCATCTCTGGAAACTCAGTTTCTCCACCTGAACACCGGGGATAATGCAAAAATCATTGGGCCTTGGGAAGACTAGGTAAAAATAAGCCCCATAACTGCACAGCACAGGGCCTAGCACACTGAAAGACTGTGCTAAGTGTTGGTGTTATTCTTAAAATCCTGACAGAAATCCAACTTTTAGAAACAGGGAAGGACCTGGGAATAACACACTCCAAGTTTGGTGCAGCTAGGACTGTGGCTTCCCCACACCTAGGCCACTCACTGCACATAGAGTGGGTCGACCAGATAGCCCCATCCCACCCACTCCAGGACCCACAAGGAGCCGATGCATGCAACAAGGAGTGGGCAGGTGAGTGATGATATGGGGTGCAGGCCTACACTGAAGGGTCATCACGCTATGAAACCGGTCACTCGCAGGTGGGCACTTTGTTTACGAGGTGTCTCCTTTCCCCCAACACTCTGACATCTTGGGTTTTCACAGAGATGCTTTCCTATTGCAGAGGAGCTCAGCAGGGACTTTGAAATGTGCAAAGATGAGCTTGAACGAGCACCTTGAACTTCAAGTCTACTGAAACTGAACCCCTTTCCAGAACCAAACTCTTTAGTTTGTTTAGTAATTCTTCCATTAGTCTCAGAGCCTTCAGATGTCTTTATAATGATGTCTTCTAGGTCAACTCCTTCTCCACCAGTGTTTATTGGGAGACCAGACAATGTACTAATAATGACTGACCATTTACCAACTGTGGGACCCTGGATAGAGCTCTCACTGTCAGTGTAGCACAAGGGCCCTCTGCGCTCTGTCTCCTGCCTGCCTTTCTGACTTCATCACCTAGCCCTCTCCCCACCATCTTTCTGCTCCAGCTCAGTGTCCTTCTTTCTGTCCAACGGCAGACAAACACATGGCTTAGCTGGTCCCCCTGCTCAGATCCTCCCCAGACAGGCCAAACAAGGATGATGAAAGCCTTTTGCTGGCACCATAAACTCTTCTCACCAAGTTAAGTGTTGGTGCAAACCAGTATTCCTGGACTTAGCAAATGGAAATGCAACCTGCTCAGTTAAATGGGAGTTCTAGGTAAACAACATGTAGCACTTTTGCTGAAGTATGTCCCCTGCCATCCATTTATGAACACACTTTAATTTCAGAGGTTGTGGATTTCAGGTGCATGGCTAAAGAATTCCGGCCTGTGTTATTTCTCCCATTTTGCAGATTGGCAACTGAGGCACAGAAAGTTAACTAAGCTGAGATCACACAGCAAGAAGAACCAGAGCCGGGTTTGACCCCAGTCTGCCCAGGACCACTCCTGGGTACTTTAGGAATGGAGGTTCCGGGGGCTGAACTGCCCTACCTACAGAGCAGGTGTGTAATGAAAGAGTACACACGAAACACCTGGTATGCAAAAAAAGGCTCCAGCAATTGTCCCTCTACGTGCGAGCCAAGGGTGCCACCAGGGAGACACAGCGGTGTGGGGATGTCTTTCGGCAGCGGAGGCATGCTGTCTTGGAAAGGCCAGTTAGTTTTATCCTTTGTTGGACGTATGTTCACAGTAGGTTTTTGATTTTAAAATAATAACCAGCATTCAAAGGAGTTCTGGTTTCTAAAATAAAAATATTCAAAGCACTCATTTCATAAGGGAAGGACAGGGATATTGTCGCTCAGATCATCTGCCCGCTGCCCAAAGTTTTCTTTTGGCTTCACCAAGTGGCAAAGGATCATTAACAGGACTCTCGGGTGAACGGTTTCTACAATTTACTTCTCCAAGTAAGTCTAACTTGCCCTTTTACTGTGCGTGCGAATTGGTGGGTTCTCCTGTCGAAGAGAGGGACCTAAATTTCAACCAGAAGAAGAGAAGCTAACTTTCTGCCTGGTCTCAGTTGTAAGGGTCTGTTTCAGTCTATGCAGGTTCAACGTCTGTGGGGAAATAAGACACAGAGGCAACAACTACGTGGTGAATTAAAATTAAGTGGTAACAGACACATCCACGTCCTGTGTCCTGGGCGGGACAGCTTTAGAAGAGACCTGAGGTTATGCTGGCCGACGTGAAAGTGACATGAAACCGAGTCTCTCGCTGGTGCCTCCCAGGAGCAGTTTTCCATTTTGGAAAAGCCTAGACTGGGTTTAGAGTAGAATTAATATATCTTTTTCTTCACAGAGCTAGCTTCTTCTTGTCTCTGTGTTCTGTTTGGGTGGCCTATGTCATAACACCTTCTTTTTGTATGCAATTGCTCACTCTAAGAATAAACAGAGTTAGAAGGCTCCCATGTGGGGTCGCCCTGGGAGGGCCCGGGAGATACAAATGTCAGTTGTCTGAGAACAAAGATCTGGGGATTTCATGGGTCACATGATTCGGTCTACAGAGCAAGTAGCACCTCCACACGGAGAGCCAGAAATCACCGCACTGCAGCAAGCTCCAAGTCCCACTTCAATTCCCATTGCTCTTAAAAAGGAGAATTGTGGCCGGCGCCGCGGCTCACTAGGCTAATCCTCCACCTTGCAGAGCCGGCACCCCGGGTTCTAGTCCCGGTCAGGGCGCCAGATTCTGTCCCGGTTGCCCCTCTTCCAGGCCAGCTCTCTGCTGTGGCCAGGGAGTGCAGTGGAGGATGGCCCAAGTGCTTGGGCCCTGCACCCCATGGGAGACCAGGAAAAGTACCTGGCTTCTGCCATCGGATCAGCACGGTGCGCTGGCCGCAGTGCGCCAGCCGCAGTGGCCATTGGAGGGTGAACCAACGGCAAAAGGAAGACCTTTCTCTGTCTCTCTCTCTCACTGTCCACTCTTGCCTGTCAAAAAAAAAAAAAAAAAAAAGAAAAAAAAAAGAAAGGAGAGTTGCATTTTTATAGGTAGGTATTTCTTTAACACCAAAAAGGTCTGGGAAATTTTGTACCAGAAGCTAAACAATTTTCTCGTTGACCATTCTTAGCTTAGAAATTAATTGGGGGTTACTTTATTTATTTTTAAGATTTATTTATTTATTTGAAAGAGCTACAGAGAGAAGGGGAGAGAGAGAGAGAGAGAGAGAGAGAGAGAGAGAGAGAGAGAGAGATCTTCCATCTGCTAGGTCACTCCCCAGAAGACCACAATGGCCAGAGCTGGGTCAGACTGAAACGAGGAGCCAGTAGCTTCTTTTGGGTCTCCCATATGGGTTCAGGGGCCCAAAGACTTGGGCCATCTTTGGCTGCTTTCCCAGGTGCATTAGCAGGGAGCTGGATTGGGAGTGGAGCAGCTAGGACTCGAACCAACACACATTACAGGCAGTGGTTTTACCCACTACACCACAACAATGGCCCTGATTGGGGGTTACTTTAAACAATTGAACATGTGTCTTTAATATCTAGTTTTCTTCTAATTACCAATAAGTCAAGTTATAATACGCACAAATGCTAACAACAAATTGAGTAATTAATTATGTTGACTCACAAGTAACACGCCTTACTATGGAATTACTATAGGCACAGGGCTGTCCTATGTAATAGACTATCCAAAGCTCTTATATAACCCATGTTGATCTTAGAAACCAAGAGAAATTAAATTCAAGCAAACTGGTGGGAAATGAGTGATTTGTTTGACTAAATTCATTTGTGTAAATTCATAAGAACTGGTTCTTTTGTGTTTTTGCTTTTTAGAGATTTAGAAAATTATTTTGATAAAGAAAAAGACAAATTTAAGGTACCCTTAAGGAAAAACATGTGCACTGAGAAAATCTTTTGCTTATAATCTTTTCCACTTACTTCCCCTCATCCTTATTACTTTTTACTGCTTTCTGGACATAGTGTGGCCCAGGAAACACCCTGTCAATAGAAGCAGGACGACAGGAAGCCAAAGGCTAGGAGCCCACCCCTTTATCTAGCTGTTTCCCAGTATCAGATTGCATTGCAAGGGTGGGTCAACGAATCTCAATACGTTTGGACGTACAGATCCCTCTGGGCATCTGAAGGATCCTGGGAGTCCTCCCCCCAAGCAGACGCGCATTACACATGTGTGCTTATGCTCAGAGGTTGCCTTACCTCCCAGGTCCGCTCACCCTCGCTCTCCAGTAGTGAATTGCTCTCCCTGCAGTAAACTCTCTAGAGGACCACCTAACATGAAAAATGAACACGCGATGTCTCTTGTTAAAAAATCACTACTTTTTCCAGATGGCGACAACAGAGTGGAAGACGAATGTGGAACCAGTGTGAGGCTGGGGCCCTGTGACTGCGCAGGCCGCACACCCAGGAGCAGCCTCCTTGCAAGGAAGGGTAGTGGTTACGATTTCAAGCTCTGATGCTGGAGGCACTGAGCTCAAGTCCTAGCTCTGCCGGAGATTTCTTGAGTAAATTACTCCATGAGCCAATTTCCTTCTGTCTACCAGTATCACCTTCCCCCTAGAATTACTGTGAAGAGTAAGTCAGGACGCAGAACATCTCTAGAATAGTAAGTGCACAGTCTTGGGTGACATGATCCTTGTTAGAGAAGAGTGTGGTCAACGGCCATTCATAACATGTCACTCCCTCAATTACAATCTCCCCCATAACTGAGAGGTCCCCAGTTTCTGATGAGAGGTCACTTCTATTCCTTCTTTGGCCAACATACTCAAGCCATCCTTGCCTTCCTCTAGCTCATATGCATGCCACACCCTCTCTCGTCTCAGGATCTACGCCTGGAGCAGCCTTCCCCAGCCCGTCAAGGCCTCTGTGCGCATAAACCCCAGGTTGTCCAAATGTCACCTCCTCAGCGAGCCCGTCTCCCACCCTTCCTCTTGTCTTCACAGTTTCACTGAGATATAATTTATGTACATAAACTTGTTCAAAAGGAGCAATCCGTGGTTCTCTGTGTCACCTCAGTTGCTCCACCTTCTCCATAATCGGATCTCAATTCCCCAGTAACAAACTCAGTGCCCAGTGGCCAGGGCTCCTCTCCCACCCCAGCTCCAGGGATCCAGTGACCTGCCTTTGATCTATATGGATTTCCCTTTTCTAGACATTTCTTATACATGGAATCACACAACTTGTGGCCTTTTGTGTCTGGTTTCTTGGACTTGGTGTACTGTGTAGGAGTTCATCATTGTAATGGCATAAAACAGCACTTCATCTTTTGTTGACTGCTCATTAACATTCATTCTATGGACAAACTGCGTTGTATTTATCCCTGACGGATATTTCAGCACTACGATCAGTGCTAGTAAGAGCATTTGTATGCGAGGAGGAAGGCCTTTTTGACTACCCTACCGAAAGCTTTCCTGCCTCCCAGCTATTCTCTTAGAACCTTGTTAGTTCCCTCAGGACAATTATCGCCATTTGCAGTTATTTTTTTCTTTTATTTTTTGCTTATTTTTTAAACATATGCAACTCCCCATCAGAATATAATCCATGGGGCAGAGGACAGAACTGCCTTATTCATCATTATATCTGTTTGGGTACAATTAGGCAATTAATACATAATTATTAAGTGAAAAAACTGCACCTTTTGTTGAACAACTTTTAGTGGAATCTGTATAATGAGTAAATTATATTTCTGATCCCGATGCCCAATCAACGAATGGGGAAGTGCTGTTATAAGGCAGCATCTGTTCTAGAGTCACCCCCAAAATGCAGTCATGAAGAGCAGTGTAAGACTTGAGGAAAAGATCAGAAGAAAAATGTGAATAGCCACTTGGAAAGGAAAATAATTTAGAACCAAAAATATGTCATAAAAGGGAATGTATAAATGATACTTAGTTCTTTATAAATATTTATGAAGGGCTTGCTTATACATGAAATTTTATACTCAGTGCACAGTTGCTAGCCTAACTCTGCCCTTGCATTCCTCAGGTTATTGATATCCTTCTAGAATTTTCTCCTCTGAAACTCTGTGACATTCAAGAGCTGGCAAGCTGTATATAATGGAAGCAGGTACTTGTTCAGTAGTCCTTCGATTCAAGACAATGAGACTAGGTCTCACATTTAAACATCACTATGATGCTTTGTGCATTGCACCTGCTTTGCAAGAGGCCACAGTGGCTCATCTTTTTGTGCTTCAGTTAGCGCTTACTCGAGTAAAGGACTGGAATTTCCTACTGCGTCTATACAAGCCAAAATGGCAATACATCCATCTATTCCATTCAGAATTTCTGCAACTATCAATCGAGAAAATCTCTTAAAGGAAGGACTATTAAAAGACAGATAATCAAATTAACACCTTTCACTTGAGGAGCAAACCAGACCAACAGAGGTTGCCATGAGAAGAACATCATAACGCCAAAGACTTCCTGAAATAATTATGGGTCTCCTAGGAGCTGTGGTTTGTCTTGCCTGTGTTCTCTACTTCATAATTCTATGTCCTTACTTTTCAAAGTTCTTGAACACAGCTGTTGGCCCAATCCATTATTTTCTTTCTACCATCTTAGCTATACCAATGTGGTTAAGTTGTCACCTTATTCTGAGCGTGGGTCTGGCAATGATGCCCAGGATGGTTCACTACCTCTCAGTGTTTACCAAAATACTGACTTTCTCCCGGTGTGGCCAGTCAGCTTTGTTCTCGTTGATAGGGCAACCAACTGCTCCAATTTGCCTGAGGCTCTCCTGGTATAACCACCAGAAGACCCACATGCCAGGAAACCCCTCAGCCCCTGGCAGAGGAGGACAGTTGCACACCCTGCTGCTTGGTTTCTACAAAAAGTTGATGTCAAGCACTGCTGTTGCTCATTCTTTAGCCTACCTTTCAAATAGTCGGAATAGACGCTGAATGACCCTTCTTCAACAACCCGACAGCACATCTGAGATGTAGCACATGACACATGTATTTCAGAAAAGTCAGAGAATATGTAACCCATGAACCATGTGATTTTACTTGAAAACATTTAAATTAAGGATTTAGTCATGGATGTAGGTGAATATTTCATTACAAAGATGTTTAGTTCTGTGCTTTTAATGAGAATCAAAGTTGTAAACAATTTAAACATACAACCATGGACCAATGATAAAATAAAGTATGCATCCATTCCATGTTGTATAATTCCTAAAAACGAATGTAGAATGTTTAATAGTACTGGGAAGAAGGTTTGCAATTTTAGTCTAGGAAAAACATCAATTTACGAAACAATATGGAGGTATGAATAGTTTTTGCCAACACAAACCAAAACAAGACCAAAAAGAATTCTCTGACATATATGGTTACATGCACGATATAAATACTTACAAACTAAAATACTGACATTGGCAGCAAGGGTGTTCTTGATAGCTGGGGACAGGCTTCCTCCCAGTCTTAACGTCCATCAGCAACCTCCTTACTATTCTCCCAGATATACCGGGTGCTCACTATGCAAACACAGCCTCAGATGAAACCTTCTTGGTGCTCCTTTAATCTTTTTTTGTTTGTTTTTAAGATTTATTTATTTACTTGAAAGGTAGAGAGAGAGAGAAACTTTCATCCGCTGGTTCACCCCCCACATAGCCATAACAGCCAGGGCTGGGCCAGCCTGAAGTCAGGAGCCAGGAGCTTCATCTGGGTCTCCCATGTGGGTGCAGGGACCCTAGCACTTGGATCATCTTCTGCTGCTTTCCCAGGTGCATTAGTAGGGAGCTGGATGGGAAGTGAAGCAGTTGGGAGTTGAACTGGTGCCCATACGGAATGCCGGCATTGCAGGCGGCAGATTTACAAGCTAAGCCACAGCACCAGCCCCCTCTCACTAATCTTATTTACTAACCTGTATCCCTCCTTAGCCAGCATTCCTAGACTATCATTTTCTATTGACATGTTGATATGATTTTTATCTTTTTCTATTTTGATGTTCCTTGTGTTTTATTCCTTTATATAAGAGCATGGGTTACTCTTATTTTTCTAAGTTATGCTCATTTAAGTTATTTATCTGAGAAAACAGAAACTAAAGGCAATCCTTTCCTGGTGGTCAGCGGGGAAACTGGGCAAACATATTTAAGCGGAAGGAGTAGCAACAGAAGATATCATTTCCTGGATATATAGGAGGCTGCTGCCTGCGTGGGGCCATTTTCAATAATGCCAGAAAGATATGCACCCCTAAATTATCCTTCCATTGACTACGAAGTATATGCCTAAAATTCCCACCTTACGTCTTAGGGTTAAGGCATCAAAAATCTTTAATAAAGTGCATGTGAGAAGCTAAGTCGCTGGTGGCTATTACCAACGTGGTCTCAATGAGTCCACAAGAATGTGTGGGTCCCTTGTGGGATGCTGTAAGAACTAGGCAAGGGCATGGAGTGATGATGAAGGTTTGGGTTTCTGGAAACGCGGAGCTGCTCAGCTATGCAGTAAAGTGAGGGGAAAATGGCGAGATTAGGAGAAGGGTCAAAATGAAACATTGAGGGGTGAGGACAACCTCAAGCCAACTTTTAATGTGACAGCTCTCCATCCTGGAGCATCCTGGTGATGCTTTTCTGTACCATTCTGTGTCAATTCATGCGCTGTCGAATCAGACTCGAGATGGCAAGAGTCAGTGAGTGATGATCTCATAAAGGGAACAACTGTTTAAATAATAATAGTTACTTTTTATGAGACACATGGGATGTGTCAGGCATTGCATTAAGACTAAGTATTCTGAGTAGATTCCCTCTCTTCAATCCACCCCATAAATTTAGGGATGGCCAGTGCCCAACTGAGGAAACAAAGCACAGGATATCAAGAAATTCAATGAAAGGCCACAAAACATTAAGTGGAGGATTTGAACTCAAGTCTCTCTGACCCCAATTTGCTTCTTGTTTTCTTCCTCGAGTCCAGTCGGGACGTGAAAGTGACTCTCTGACTTGTCCTTTTGCTGAAAAAGTTCTGATTTTAAAGGAGTCATGTGGTTGGCTCAGGCTCAGTGGCTGGAGGTCAGCTCTGTATTTTAAGGTCATTTGATTTGTGGTTTTATATTTCTGTAAAATCCCATCACAGCTGTACCTAGATTAGTGTTTGGTTGACTAAACACAGAATCTGGGGAGGCCACCTTTAGAATTCTGCAACCCAAATAGAGTCTGCAAAATTTTGGGTGGATAATTGAGTTTTTTTTTTTTTTTTTTTTTTTTTTGACAGGCAGAGTTAGACAGTGAGAGAGAGAGAGAGAGAGAGACAGAGAGAAAGGTCTTCCTTCCATTGGTTCACCCCCCAAATGGCTGCTACAGCCGGCGCGCTGTGCCAATCTGAAGCCAGGAGCCAGGAGCCAGGTGCTTCCTCCTGGTCTCCCATGCAGGTGCAGGGCCTAAGCACTTGGGCCATCCTCCACTGCACTCCCGGGCCATAGCAGAGAGCTGGACTGGAAGACGAGCAACTGGGACAGAATCTGGCACCCCAATCAGGACTAGAACCCGGTGTGCCGGCTCCGCAAGGCAGAGGATTAGCCTAGTGAGCCGCGGCGCTGGCCCTGAATTTATTTTCACAGACCTGGAAAGATCCATCTTTTGATAAAGACTCAGTTAAAGCTGTAAACACTAAAACTAATGTGCTGGAGACAGGTATCATTAGAATCTTATTTGCAAAAAAAAATACTCTTTATTTCTTTAATTTTTCTCTATTTAAATTCTTTGGGTTATTTCATCAGTTTTTGAAGTTTGCAATTTGTTTGGAGTTAAAAAAAAAGTCACTTCCCATCTGCCTGATTTTTAACAATGCAAAACATTCAATAACTGAATCTGGATAAAAACTCATATGACATAAAAGAATCTTCTCATTCAATATAGAACAACAGTGAATTCATGAGTATTTGTTATTTATTTCAAAAAACTGAGTGTTGGCAAATCAGAAGCTGACAAAAATTATTCTTGTCTAATTTGTGGCTCAAATGCAAATAGCCCCTTCCTTCTAATGGATGGCCACTGAAATGTTACATTTGAAATTTAGACAGACAAACAGAACATCCAGTGGTATCAGGCTAAAAGTTGTGGCTGGGGTCTCTAAGAAAGTGGTCTCCTAACTGACGGCTTTGTTTCCCGGATGCTAACTTACTAACAATGCCCGAGATCGTCTCCAAGATATGGTGAGTAAACACTGCTCTGAGCAACCCTGATTTCCCAGATTTCTTCCGATTTCATGTGGGAAAAAAACCCCAAAGTTTCAAGGTGGCCACAGATTCAGAGAAAACCAGAATTTTCCAAGTAGAATACTGGCAAAATAGACAAAATGTTTCATCTTTGTCAAAAACAGCTATCTGTACAGTTTCTAAACACTAAGCCCACACTATCAATCTTTGTTAATTTCTACAATGAACACTTATTTATTGTCTCCAGGTGCTGCAAAATATCAGAGAACAGAGCAGCAGCCAAGTCCATGGGCTGATGGTGGCTGTGAAGCACGGCCTTGGCCAGGGATGCTGGGGAATGTGCTTCCTTACGTGCACCACGGGGGGCGCGGCGTCATAATCAAATGGACAGCCACGCTGAGAGTCTCCAACAGGACGCGTGTTTGGGGTTAGACACCCGAGACAGCTTCAAGCCTGGAGTTGCCGGCCAAACAACAAGATGCTTACAAAGCCACAGAGGCCAGGAACTGCAGGACTGAACCCTCCTGAGACTCACCCACTCCTGGGTTCCAGTGGCAGCCTGCACTTGGCTCGGCTTTCCTCAAAGTGGCCCAAGCAGACTGGCACTGAGAGGGAGTTGATATTCTCCATCGAGAGCCTCTTCCCGGCATAAAGTCGTGGTGTGGGCATTTGGCACGGTGGGTAAGATGCCACGTGGGACGCCTGCATCACAGACTGGAGCGCACGCGCTTGACTCCTGCTTCCCCTTGCAACTCCAGCTTGCTGCTGACGGGTACATTGGTAGGAGGCAGGTGACCTCCCAAGTACTTGGAGACCCAAATGGAATTCAAGGCTCTTGGCTTCAGCCTTGGTTGCTGCAGGCATCTGGGGGAGTGAACTAGCGATTGAGAGACTCTCTCTCTCTCTCTCTCTCTCTCCCTCTCTCTCCCCCTCGCTGCCTTTCAAATAAATAAAAAAAAAAGCATAGTCACTTGTGAGAGGCTGCATAACAGCCACAGGATGCCCACACCCTAACCCTCAGACCCTGCATTTATGTTGTTTGACAGGTGAGAGGGCTTGGCAGAGGTGATTAAGCTGAGGACCCCAAGATGGGGAGATACGTTTGGACTGTCCAAATGGTCCTTCTAAGAGGGAGGATGCAGGATCAGGGTCACCGGCGGGAGAGGAAGAGAGAGAAGGTAGAACATTCCAGGACGAGTCCCTGAGCCAAGAAGTGCAGGTGGCCTCTAAAAGCTAAACAGGTTGGCTGGCGCCACAGCTCACTTGGCTAATCCTCCGCCTGCGGCGCCGGCACCCCAGGTTCTAGTCCTGGTCAGGGCGCCGGATTCTGTCCTGGTTGCCCCTCTTCCAGGCCAGCTCTCTGCTGTGGCCAGGGAGTGCAGTGGAGGATAGCCCAAGTGCTTGGGCCCTGCACCCGCATGGGAGACCAGGAGGAAGCACCTGGCTCCTGGCTTCGGGTCGGCGCAGTTGTAGCGGCCATTTGGAGGGTGAACCATTGGAAAAGGAAGACTTTCTCTCTGTCCTCTCTGTCTCTCTCTCTCTCACTGTCCACTCTGCCTGTCAAAAAAAAAAAAAAAAAAAAAAAAGCTAAAGCTAAACAGGCGACAACACTGAGCCCCCTACAGCCTCCAGGAGGAACCAGGTCTGCAGACATCTTGATCTTAACTTTGTGAAACCGACTTAGACCTGTGACCTCTAGAACTGTGAAACAGCACGTGTGTGTTAGGGCACTACGCTCTACTACAATACTATAAATGAATGCTCACTGAAACTGTGCCTTAAAACTGTATGTCTGACTTCTTTGTAGTAATTATTTCTGAAAATAGCAGGCACAGCCTCTCTCAGCCTTCACCTGGAAAGTCACAATTATTGAAAAGACTCAGATACATTTCTTCTTTTTCTTCCCCAGAAACCTTTTATTTAAGGAATACAAACTTCATACACTTCATAAGTACAACTGTAGGAACATGTGATTCTTCCCACCGTATGCGCTCAGATACATTTCTTATAAGAGCTCAGACTCGAAAGCCTTTCCTATGTGTTGGGTATTGTTCAGCTTTGGCAATATTATCAACTAATTATTGTGCAATTTTACAGATGAGGAAACTGAGGCCCAGTAGCCTAGCTGGGGGCACAGCAAGGACTGAAGCCTAAAGAAGAAAGGTGGCCCCCAGATCATGGGCCACCTTGCAGGTGCACCTGTGCCCCTGGTCCAGGTGGGCATTGCAGAGGAATCTAGCCTTTGGCCAGGGCCAGCAGCCAGAAACCACTTAGCACAGAGGGGAGCAAAGCAGGCCAGGTCATTTTGCTGAGTTAAACTGCTTTTGATCTATGATGAAGGGTAATTACAATGATTATAATCTCATTAGCTTGCTATCCTTGTGGGGCTCCTACAGAAGAAATTCTGCAAAAATCTTTGCAGTCGCAGCAGCCATGTTGGAGTGAACGTTTTCTCCTCCTGCGGGACTACTTTGAAGGAAAACATCTACTTACTGTGGACACCCTAAGTACATCTGCTTCTAAGAGAAACATTAGGGAAGGTGAGCTAGATCTTTACTGAAAAGCAAAGCAAAACAGAAAGGCCGCGTGTTCAGTATTCTATCACACCGTTTTTGGTATTCTATCACACCGGGCTGCCCTTTCATCATGGACACCTCCCTGCCATTCAGCTATGTCCCACAAACCGGTGAACGCCAACTACAAACAATTTCCAGTTAATGCCAGGTTCATTTTCATTTCCTTTTTTTTTTTTTTTTAATTTGGGTACCTGTTTTCCTTCCTTTTTTTCCTCCTAAATTGAAAGCAACACAGTTAATGTTGACAGCCATTGCCGCTTCTAACTATTCCCAGTTCTTGACTGCGCCTGGTTTTGTGTGTCTTTTATTTACTCAGTGTGCATTTACTGGGCACCAACTGTGCCAGCAGCACTGCTCTTGCCACTGAAGACCCAGTGATGAGAAGACGGGCAAGGCTTAGCCACGCCACGCTGCTGCAGGCATCAGCACTTCATTCCCGTCAGGGCCACGGCATTGCCGGATATAGCACAGTTCACCCCTTCGTCAGCAGGTGGATGCCTTTTGGCTACTGTGAATGGTGCTTCCACGAACATTCAGGTGTGTGTTTTGCTTAGCACACCTGTTTTCCATTCTTTTGGATCCATGCCCCAGGGTAAAATTGCTGGGTCATGTGGGAACTTCAACTTGAACTTACTGAGGAGCCACCAGACACAAAAGTCTACTCACTGGGTGATTCTGTTTATATGAAAAGTCCAGACTGGGCAAGTCCATGGACACAGAAAGCAAACTAGCAGTTACTAGGGGCTGGGTGGAGGGGAAGAATGGGGAGTGACTGCTTAGTGGGTATGCAGGTTTCTTTTGGGGTGGTGAAAATATTCTGGAACTAAACCCTGGCACAAATGCACACATTGTCAATGTACTAAAAGCCACTGAACTGTTTGCTACGGTCAAAATGGTGACTTTAATATTGTGTATATTTTACTGCAACTAAAAAAGAGACTGACAAGTTTTCAGACTTACGGAGCTTACAATTCAGTGAGTAGAGGCAGACAACGAATAAGTCACTATTTAATGCAGTGCAGTCCTATGTGCTTAGGAAGCAGGGGAGGTTAGTAAGGGGGCAGAGTGGAGAGGAGGGTTTGCTGTTAGACGGGAGGTCAGGCCGGTTCTGGCTGGGGAGGTGACAGCCGGCAGAGGCAGTGAGGGCCCGAGCAGTGCAGACGCACAGAAGCTGCAGGCGTTACCCCCCGGGCCTTTGTCTCCATGTCCTCAGCTATGGGTGACTTTGTCCCCTGGGGGACATGTGGCAAAGTCAGAAGACAGTTTTCGCCGCCATGGCTCTGGAAGGCGGGTGCTGCTGGCGTTGAGTGGGTAGAGGCCAGAGATGCCGCTCAGCACACTAAGGTGCCCACGATGCTCCACTCCCTCCCCAACACAGGGTGAGCCGGCCCCACACGGTGACGCTGGGGAGCCTCAACCCCTTTGAACATGAGCTCCAAAGCCCCCTTTAGATAATGCAGGGCGAGCAGCCGCTCCCCCGGAACTCCACCTGCCTGTGATTCTGGTTTTGATCCTGTGTTGACAGCAGGGGAGAGACGGGCACACCTCAATCATTTGCCCATGTGAGGACTGGGCACCTCCAAGGCTGTGATCACGTGTCCTGAGCGCATATTGCCACGCGGACCAGGAACTGGACAAAGAGACGTTGGGACTGACAGGAGACCCTGGGTGGTCAAGCTTTGTATGTCCTTTTGCTGTGGACACAGTGTCTGCAGTACGAACCTCACTCGCGACCTACGTGCGTGCTTTGCCCCGCTTTATACGCGGTGCACCCTCCTGCCTTCCCATGCTGTCTCTTGGTGGAAGCCAACCGAACACACATTGTGCCCACGACTCAAGTCAGCGCGAGGCCACCGGCTGGAGCCCGGCCCGCCACGCTCAGCTTCCCGTCAATAGGAGGAGCCGAAGCGTCTTTTGGATGGCTTAGAAAGTTTTCCCTGGGAAGCTTCACAACCACAATCAGATATTTACTGTCTTTATCGGAGCGATCAAACCCACACACAGATGTCACATTTCTCAAATTCCATCAGGAGATCAGACAGGCCGTCTGTGGAAAGAGGACATTCCAGCCGGCGAGTTCAGAGCGCGCTGGCTTCCAGGGCCGGTCCCTTCCTATTTTCTGTCGCGCACCCTGAGCCTTTGTTGTCTCTGCAATGCTGATAAATCAATCCATCAAAAAATTTCCTCAGTGAAACTCAATCAAGAAAGGTCATGTCAGCGGGAGAGGAACAGATTAAATTAGCATCAAATTAGACATGGAAAGTGAGTTCTGTCAAAATCATCGCAGCGCTCAGCACAATTAGAATATGTTAATTATGCATTTCATTAAGGTGGATGTGAGATGAAATGTCACTGGGGTAGGCATCCGAAAAAGGGAAGATTGCCAGGCACAACTTTCTCTAGACAATGTGTGACACCTTCATTAACATCAAGAAGCACAAGTCTGCCTCGACTTTCTCCGGAAAGGATTAAACCGTTAACCGTTTGCTGGCTCCTCTCCTTTGTGGGGGGGGTCCCTGTCCTCCGAGGGACCCGGCCCCCTCCTGAGTGACTGGCTGGCTCTTGCTGCCACCGAGGCCCCAGGGGCTGCTGGGAGTGCCCGGTGGGCAATGGGAAGGTGGCGGCTTTTAATGAACTCCCTCCAGCAGCACGGGATCAGCCACTGCCTTAGGCGTGGCAGGAAGCTGAGGGGAGAAAGGGGGGGGACCCAGGAGGGGCGGAGAGGCAGGGGGAGGCGCCCGGCCTCACCCTCCAGATGAGCGCGAGGGAGAGGCGGGGGGAGGGGCACTCTAATTTGGGGGATTCTTTGCAGATCGCTCTCTGAGTCATGCAAACCTGGGGGCTCCTTCCTGGAGTGAAGCAGCTCTGGTGAGGCAGCTGCGCCCCGCGTTGGAAGCTGAGGGTGGAAGGGGCGCTCGCGGGCGCAGCCCCGTCCCCTGTGGTTTTCCGTGGCTCACCCTTCCCGTGGCTCGGGGTAGGGACCGCCAGGCCCTCTCTCTCCTCCTTGCTGTTCCCCTGCTCCCGACTTCTTAACACCCACACGCCCACATCCAGGTTGGCTGCACTGCTCCTCGCCTTTCTCCTCACCCTGGCTTCCCCAGGACACGCTCGGCCACGCCCTCAGGTGTGCACACCGGCTGAGCGTGCAGTTTCTGTCGCTTGCACCCACATAACCCTAACCACACACCCTCACATACCCTCACACATACACCCAAACTGTTGTATTGATCACGGTGCAGTGCAACCGAGTTCAGCTGTCCATCGACCCACGAGGCTGTCAGCCCTGTTTGATGGTTCTTCCTCCTCTTCTCTGTTTCTTGGCACACAGAAGGTGTGTCACAAACACACCTTACACAAGCAAATGACCAGGTCGTGGAATCTCACCACAGCAGAGGGTTCTGATTTTTAGGGGTAGGGGAGAAAGCAAAGACTAAACTTCAGTTCTAGCCTTTCTCAATAGGGTTACTTTTTCTCATATTAAATTCACACATACACATCAGCATACATCTTTTTTTTTTTTTTTTTTTTTAAGATTTCCTTATTTAGTTGAAAGGCAGAGTGACATTGAGAGGGAGACATCGGCCGGCTCCACGGCTCAATAGGCTAATCCTCCGCCTGCGGCGCTGGCACACCGGGTTCTAGTCCCGGTCGGGGCGCCGGATTCTGTCCCGGTTGCCCCTCTTCCAGGCCAGCTCTCTGCTGTGGCCAGGGAGTGCAGTGGAGGATGGCCCAAGTGCTTGGAGAAGCACCTGGCTCCTGGCTTTGGATCAGCGTGGTGCGCCAGCCGCAGTGGCCACTTGGGGGGTGAACCAACGGCAAAGGAAGACCTTTCTCTCTCTCTCTCACTGTCCACTCTGCCTGTCAAAAAAAAAAAAAAAAAAAAAGAGGGAGACATGGAGAGAGAGAGATCTTCAGTGTGTTGGTTCACTCCCCAAATGTTCCAAACAGCTGGGAATAGACAGGCTGAAGCCAGGAGCCAGGAGCTCCATCTGGGCCTCCCACACACGTGGCAGGAACCAGCACCTGCTGCCTCCTAGGGGTATTGGAAGAAACCGGAATTGGAAGCGGAGGAGCCAGGACGTGGACGAGGCACACAGACATGGACGGGATGTGGGCTCCGGCAGGCATCTGTCTTTAACACAGCCAGGAGGAATTGATTTTCTTGGGTACTTAAGTGTAAATGCAGCGTCACTGCTGCCATCTTTACTCACATCAAAAGGGCATTATTTTGAGAATTTCTCTGATTCCCCACCTGCCTTCTTCTTCCTTTCCTTCTCTGTCACTCTCTCACTCTCATATTAAAAACCAATGACCACCTCTTGTTTTTTTGATTGGAACTGTAAGGCAACCAATTTTTTTTTTTTTTTTGACAGGCAGAGTGGACAGTGAGAGAGAGAGAGACAGAGAGAAAGGTCTTCCTTTGCCGTTGGTTCACCCTCCAATGGCCACCACGGCTGGCACGCTGTGGCCGGTGTACTGTGCTGATCCGAAGCCAGGAGCCAGGTGCTTCTCCTGGTCTCCCATGGGGGGCAGGGCCCAAGCACTTGGGCCATCCTCCACTGCACTCCCGGGCCACAGCAGAGAGCTGGCCTGGAAGAGGGGCAACCGGGACAGGATCTGGCGCCCCGACTGGGACTAGAACCCAGGGTGCTGGTGCCGCAGGTGGAGGATTAGCCCAGTGAGCCACGGCGCCTGCCCAACCAATCATTTTTTAAAAAAATCCACATTCTCTGGAGAATGTGCAGAGCGGGGAAGCAGTGCCCACGCCCTCAGTACGAGGCACTAACGGGCAGGACGGCATGGGCGAGGTGCTTCATCCAAGTCTTTTCCTCTGTGGTCATGTGAGACTAGCGGTACACCTTCCCTCACTGCTGTACCGAGTGAACACAGGCAGAATGGAAAGCCCGGCGCCCAGCACACGGTAAGTCCTCAGTCAAACAGTGAGGACGATGTCAGTCAGAACCATTGGCTGGCGTCTGTGCACAGAGCCAGCCTTGAGTCCTGTTCTGAAAATACTGCATCAGCGCGACTATCTCAATCCACCCGGTGCAAAGCCCGCATCGGTACCCTGGCCGTCTTCAATGTTGCACGAGACCAGGGAAACACGCAGGGGACTGGGACTGTCTGGCAGAAACACTCCAGGCCGTGAGATTCTGCCGTGGAACTTTGCCACGTGCCAAGGGCCCGGAGGGAGTCCGAGGAAACTGACAGGGAAGAGTTCTGCAGCAGCCGGGCTGCGCTAGGAATGCCTGGCTCTCCTGCGTGTCTCGTTTTCTGAGCTCCACTTCATTTCTAAGATCACCTGGGGCCCAGCCTGTTAGAAGGGGGAGGGCAGTGGAAATTTCAGGATCTGGCTCTGAGTGGAGGAAGCTAAAGCACCTCACTTCGTGGGGAGGCGGTGGAAGGGGGGCGAGGGCTCGGCCAGGGTACAAAGCTTCCTCCCAGCCCCCCAGCTCCCAGCTTCCTGTCAGGGCTGCCACTGATATTAAAATCAAGGGGTTGGCACAGAGCGCGTGGTGGCACTGGCAGAATTCCAGGCTGACTCTAATGAGCCTCACCTGGGCTAATTACATTTTTCACAGACCCTGCCGGGGAGACTGGCGTTGCCAATGGGTCTTCCGGGATGATGGCGACTGGGATTTCTCAGTGCTGAGGTTTCTTTCTACCTGCTGGCCGCTGTGGCTCCAGAGGGCAGGCAGGGACCTGAGGAGCTCTGGCTGCTGCCCAGGTGGCCACACGGACGTATCCTGGTTTGTGCCAGAAAGAAAGGAGGCTGTGACCGAGGCGGTGGTATCTGCCTCGCTCCTCCAAATGCGGCTCCCCTGCTGTCCTGGCCTCAATGCACGTTCAGACCTCACGCCAGCCTTACTGGGGCTGCGTTTTTAACCAAAACTTCAGGGGAGTGGGTACAGTCAAGTCTGGGAAACCCTGGTGTAGACTTTGCACGCTGTGGGGGAGACTCTATGTCCCCAAACTGTGCAAACTCCTACAGGAAGGAAATATTTCCTAGGTGTTCAGGGCTCTAGAGCGTGGCTGGGCATCTCCATGCCACCATTTGTCAGCCGTGTGACTTGGACCAAGGGTTTAACCTTGCTGAGACTTGACATTCTTATCTGTAAAATGGGAATAATGTCAATGTCTATATCAAAGCATGTGGTGAGGATGAAAGGATAAACTACATGTGGGCTACTTAGCAGAGTCTTGACTGAAGGAAAAGGAGCTAGTGGCACCCAGTGGGTGGAACCCAGGGGTGCTGCTGCATTTCCTGCAGTGCACAGGACCTGCACCCCACCCCAACAGAGCCAGCTCCACTATCAGGAGCGCTGTGCCTCAGAAACCCCGCACTGCCCCCCACAAGCCTTGCCACACAGCTTTCCATGAGTATCCAGTGAGGCCCAGGAGGGCTTAGTGTTCTGCAGCCTGCAGCCCAGAGCCAGGCGGGCACCGGCAGTCAGCAGGGCAAACGTGCTGGTGGGGATGGACTGTGTGTGCTTTCTCTCTGAATCCTTGACGGGTAAGAACAGAAGGCAGAATCAAGAGCTAAGCTCAGCTTGGTCACCGGCAAAGCCAAGTCCTACCTGGAACCGTTAAATAGCTCCGTCCACGAACACAGGTGCAGAAGAGACGCAACTGTCTCTGCTGTCGTCACCTGAAGCTAATTTCTATTTCAAGTCCCCATTCTCGGTGACAAGTGCACACTTGCATGGGAAGTCCCTTCTCGTGTCGTCTGGCGGCGTAGCAGGGTCACGTGGTTGCCCACCTGTGAACAGCGTTCCCAATGCAAAGGAACGATGCAGGTTGAGGTGAGGGAATCAGTAGTTACTCTGACCTAATTGCTACATGCTGTAAACCTATGTATGAATGATCATTCTGCCCTCCCAAAATATGTACAAGTACATGTCAACCAGAATGAGAAACACACCTGAAAAATGTGTACAAAATAACAAAAACTGAAACAACACACACACGGCAGCAAACCAGACAGCAGGGCAGCAGTAACAATGCTCACTTTTTTTCAGATCAAGACGCTGGGGGACTCAGAGAGCTTGGGTAGCTTTTCTGAGATGGCACAGGCTAGGACCCGCCCCACCCCCGTCTCCCATGCTTTGTGATATCCCCACCTCTCTCCCTGCTGCTTCAGGAATGTCTACAGTACAGAGAAGAGAGAGGGAGAAGGTGCGAGCCATGGTTGTTACGTACTGGGAGTTTCATAAAGAATAGTTGCCTCAGGCCGAGTAAAATCAGGGAGGACTTCCTGGAAGAGAAAGAACCTAGGTGAGACCTTGATGACTATGTGAGGGTCTTTCCTGGAAGCCCCCCCACCCAGTTTCTCCTCCTCAGTCTACAGAAAGTTTCTTTGTCTTTGCAAACAAACTGCAGAATATTTCAGAAGGATGATGATGTGTGACCACTGCACACAGTGGGACAACACTTTCTGAAAAATCATTTGTTTTGTTCCCAGCATTTCCCACGTGAGCTGCTCCTCCCCTCACAGGTCATCAGCATTCACAGGGGACAAATGGTCACACCAAAAATAAAAGGAAATGAATTAGAGCTAAACAATCATAGATTGGGCAAAAGCATCATTCCTGAAATGACGCAGAAAAACAGGATGGGACTGAGAAGCAGGTGCTTCCTGCTGGACCTGAGCACACACTCCTGGACTGCAGGGCAGGGGTGAGGGGACCGAGCACACACACAGAGCTGGACCACGGGGCAGGGGTGAGGGGACCGAGCACACACACCTGGACCACGAGGCAGGGGTGAGGAGACCTGAGCACACACACACCTGGACCGTGGGGCAGGGGTGAGGGGACCGAGCACACACACACCTGGACCGTGGGGCAGGGGTGAGGGGACCGAGCACACACACACCTGGACCGTGGGGCAGGGGTGAGGGGACCGAGCACACACACACGGACCATGGGTCAGGGGTGAGGGGACTGAGCACACACACACCTGGACCATGGGGCAGGGGAGAGGGGACTGAGCACACACACACCTGGACCACGAGGCAGGGGTGAGGGGACTGAGCACACACACACCTGGACCACGGGGCAGGGGAGAGGGGACCGAGCACACACACCTGGACCATGGGGCAGGGGTGAGGGGACTGAACACACACACACACCTGGACCATGGGGCAGGGGTGAGGGGACTGAGCACGCACACACCTGGACCACGGGGCAGGGGAGAGGGGACCGAGCACACATACACCTGGACCATGGGGCAGGGGTGAGGGGACTGAGCACACACACACCTGGACCACGAGGCAGGGGAGAGGGGACCGAGCACACACACCTGGACCATGGGGCAGGGGTGAGGGGACTGAGCACACACACACCTGGACCATGGGGCAGGGGTGAGGGGACTGAGCACACACACACCTGGACCACGAGGCAGGGGTGAGGGGACTGAGCACACACACAGCTGGACCACGGGGCAGGGGTGAGGGGACCGAGCACACACACCTGGACCACGGGGCAGGGGTGAGGGGACTGAGCACACACACACCTGAACCACGGGGCAGGGGTGAGGGGACCAAGCACACACACCTGACCACGGGGCAGGGGTGAGGGGACTGAGCACACACACACACCTGGACCATGGGGCAGGGGTGAGGGGACTGAGCACGCACACACCTGGACCACGGGGCAGGGGAGAGGGGACTGAGCACACACACCTGGACCACGGGGCAGGGGTGAGGGGACTGAGCACACACACACCTGGACCATGAGGCAGGGGTGAGGGGACTGAGCACGCACACACCTGGACCACGGGGCAGGGGAGAGGGGACCGAGCACACACACCTGGACCATGGGGCAGGGGTGAGGGGACTGAACACACACACACACCTGGACCATGGGGCAGGGGTGAGGGGACTGAGCACGCACACACCTGGACCATGGGGCAGGGGAGAGGGGACTGAGCACACACACACCTGGACCATGGGGCAGGGGTGAGGGGACTGAGCACACACACACCTGGACCGCAGGGCAGGGGTGAGGGATCCAAGCACACACACACCTCGACTGCAGGGCAGGGGTGAGGGATCCGAGCACACACACACCTCGACTGCAGGGCAGGGGTGAGGGGATCTAAGCTCTGGAGTGGTGCTGCCAGGATCTCCGAGAAGGGGGCCTAGAGAAATCCCGGCATCCCAATCTGTGTATTTCGGGAAAGCAGTGACTCAGTTGCTTCTCCAGCGGCACCTAGGAAAGGTCAAAGTCCCCAGGAGTCCTGGGGTCTGCAGGGCAGCTGCTCCGTGAGGAACGGCAGCCCTTGGTGGAAGCCATGGAGACACAGGGGCCGAGGGCTCCCCAGGCCTGTGCAGGCACACGGGGCCCCGCGCTTGGTTTAACGCTCTGCCTTTGCGCCTTGACATTCCCAACACATATTTTAAAATTTGTTAGTTTTCAACTACTTGAAAGGCAGAGAGAGAGAGATAACTTTCACTTGCTGTTCACACCTCAGACGCCTGCAACAGCCAGATCTGTGCATTTGAAGCCAAGAGCTTAGAACTCCATCCGGGTCTCCCATGTGGGTGGCAGGAACCCACCTACTTGAGCCATCACCACAGCCTCCCAGGGTGTGTGGTTAGCAAGAAGCTGGATCCGAGGCGGAGCAGCTGGGACACGAATCGGCACTCTGACATGGGATGCAGGTGTCCCAAGGGACGGCATAGCTCACTGAGCCCCAGCTCCTGCCCCTGCTAATTTGTGAACAAGGGGTTTTGCACTTTCGTTTGGCCCTGGGTCCTGCAAACGATGTGGCGACCGCCCAGGCTGGCTGTGTGCCCCTGAGTGAGAACAGCTCAGACATCTCACAGCTCTGAGGACAGAATGTGTGTGGTGTGGCCTCACGGAGTTTGAAGTGGCTCAGGACAGCCAGGGTGGGCAGGCGTTGGGGCACAGTGGGTTAAACTGCCTCTTAGGAACCCAGACCACATATTGGTATGTCTGTCCCCATCTTGGCTGCTCCATTTCCCATCCAGTTCCCAGCTAACGTGCCTGGAAAGGCAGTGGAAGATGGCTCAAGTTCTTGGGTCCCTGCACCCACGGGGGAGACCTGGATGGAGCTGCTGGCTCTGGCTTCGGCCTGGTCCAGCCCCAGCCACTGCGGCCATTTGGGGAGTGAATCAGTGGATGGAAGATCTCTCTGTACTTCCTTCTTTCCATCTCTCTTTCTCCACCATTCTGCCTTGCAAATAAATAAATAAATAAGCAAGTGAATAAATAAATCTTAAGCAATGAACGAACAGCCAGGGATAGCCCTGCCTGGCCCTGCAGGACAGTATCGGAGGACAGGCTATCAGAGCCTGGGGCTAGGGACATTCCAGGCCACCTCCAAGAACAGCCCCTCTTCCCCCATCCGCACATGCCCACTGTGTGTGCCCGCGGTGCCCTGCCTAAGGCCTGCCCTAGGTTGGTGACGCCCCTTGGAAAAAGGAAGAGTCCTGAATTGGCTGGGATCATGCACTTGCCACCGAGAATGGGGACTTGAAATAGAAATTAGCTTCAGGCGACCAACAGCAGAGACAGTTGCGTCCCTTCTGCACCTGTGTTCGTGGACAGAGCTATTTAACGGTTCCAGGTAGGACTTGGCTTTGCCGGTGACCAAGCTGAGCTTAGCTCTTGATTCTGCCTTCTGTTCTTACCCGTCAAGGATTCAGAGAGAAAGCACACACAGTCCATCCCCACCAGCACATTTGCCCTGCTGACTGCCGGTGCCCGCCTGGCTCTGGGCTGCAGGCTGCAGAACACTAAGCCCTCCTGGGCCTCACTGGATACTCATGGAAAGCTGTGTGGCAAGGCTTGTGGGGGGCAGTGCGGGGTTTCTGAGGCACAGCGCCCCTGATAGTGGAGCTGGCTCTGTTGGGGTGGGGTGCAGGTCCTGTGCACTGCAGGAAATGCAGCAGCACCCCTGGGTTCCACCCATTGGGTGCCACTAGCTCCTTTTCCTTCAGTCAAGACAATGAAATCTGTCTCCAGGCATTGCCAGCTGTCCCCTAGGGGGCAGCGTCACCCTGGGTGATTGCAAATCCAGCATGGCCAGTTACTACCGGTTTGGCCCGGGACAAGTTATTTAACCACAAAGTGCTGGATTTACTCCTTTTGGAAAAGAAGAAGCCATTTGTGTCACTTTTCATTCCATTGGGGAGGCCCCAGCGGGCTCCTGTGGGTGGGCCTCCTTTTGGTGCAGAGGAAGGGGCCCGGCCAGTGCCATGCCCCAGAGCGAGAACACTAAGGCTCGGTGGGGTCGAGGCATCCTCCTGTTGCTCGTTTAATAATAAAACCCTTCAATTCTATGTGGAAAGAATTATGGAAAACATTCCCGCCACTCACGGAAGCTCTGAGTGTGCTCATAACAGTAACCCCACCGGTGAGGACTGCCAGTGACGGCTGGGCTTCGTGGGACCCCACTGACTTCTGGCCACGCTGCCGTGGAGGTCCGGGGGTCTCACTGCTAGAATCTGAGTGTCCCCAGGGCTGCTCGTGTGGGCAGTGCTGTCCCCAGCGAGGGGATGTGAGGAGAAGGCCTGGGGCCTGGAGGTGCTGCCCACAGACGCCGCCCTGCCTCGCAGACTCGCTGAGTTTTCTCCCACGTGCACCCCCAGCCCTTCCCCAGACTCGGGCTTCCTCTCTTGCCGGGTGAGTGCCCCTTGTTGCACACTCCCGCCTCGATGCCATCGCTCGGACATGACCCGGCCAAGGGGGCCTGCCTGAGAGTCGGTGCCATGTTATCTGGATATTCAACCTCCCCAACGGTAAGCAGGATCAACCTCCTCTCTTTCCAGGGTAGCCGCCCTTCGGTATTTTGTCATAGCAACAGAAAGTGGACTAATACGTACGGGTGAAGCCACAGGAGCAGAGACACAGACAACGCAGCGTTGAACCTGCGACAGAGCTGCTCCGAGCCTGGACGGATCATATGACTGCAGATCCCTGCTTCAATGAGGCACGGCCGCCCCCCCCCCCCCCGCCCCCACGCTGGCTTCTGCATACTAGCGGTCCTAGGGCTCACTAGATGTTTTTCTTGCAGTGGACTCACTTTTTAGCTTCAATACTTTAAAAGGCATTTTACAGCTTACTCGATATGAAAAAGCAGTTCCAGCTGCCGTGCATGGAAGGGAATGAGTTTTCCACGGTGGGAGTCAATGCTATTTAATTATCTGCAGTAATGATTAACAAGAATCCAATCTGAGCAACACATGGTTGTTCAGCCTCTTGTACTCATTAACTGTCCAATAACCAGGTCATGGGAGACCCTACGGTTTGGCTCACTCGACATCCACTCACGCTGACCTTTCTCCCTGTTCCCCGAAACACTGAAGACTTCACTTCCCACCTCCGTTGCAGCCGGCATGGTCACGTGACACTGTCTGCCTAACACAACATGGCGAATGGGTGCTTCCCTGATGGAAAAGGGGAAACCTTGCCGGAAGACGTTTTCTCATTGTGCGGCCCTTTGTGCTGGTTAATCTATGTGTCTGCCCGGCCACACCACGGTATTCAACTGTTCAAGCAACAGGAAGTGAGCTGGGTGTTGCTGTGAGGGTGTCCTGGAGAGGTGATTCACACTAGAATGAGCTGGCACTGGAGACGGGAGACTGTTCTCAGCTCATCAGCAGAAGACCCTGACAGAGCCGAGGTTTCCCCGGGAAGGAGGAAATCCCACCTGGGACCTCCGCTCCAGCGCCTGCCTGGGAGCTTCTAGCCTCTGGGCCTGCCTGGCAGGTTTCACGTTTGCCCTGCCACACCCTGTCTCTCTGTGTGTCTCTCTAGACAGATAGATGTGAGAGAGATAGAGAGTATAGATCAATATTCAGTTGGTTCTCCAGTAGAATCCTGATTGACTCTACTCTCCTTCCAAGTGCACTGGAGGTTTGAAGATGCATACACCATTTTGCTACCACATGGGTGAGCAAACCTGAGGACCAGACACTACTGCTAAGGCTGACGGATCCAGAGATGGAAAGAATGTGAGTTTGCGTTGGCCTCACTCTGTTTCCCACCAGCTGGGAGTCTACCTCTGAGCTTCTTCACAGCTCTGAAGTCAGAATGCAAACTTCCAGTCAGCGAGATCGTCAGTAAATTGGTAGGCTTTTTGTTTTTGGTAGACAGACCTACATAAAAGCACATATTCTTGTAATCAGTGGCGTATTAGATTTCATAAAGGACAGGGACACCAAGCCCTGACTTGATCTAACGTATTGTGTATTTTAGGGTGTCTGACACTCAAGTTATTTGCCTGGGCTCAAGGCAAGGAAGGAGCCAGTTCCTGAAAGGGATGTGGCGGGTAAGAGAGGGGTACCTTGCCCTTGGTAGCAATGCATGCTATCCCCGTGACACCCTTGTCTTCTTCCACGCCCAGCCTTTCACTTCCCTGTGAAGGTTTCTTTTAAGCAAACCGAGCCCTTCATCCTGATGAGAAAGTAAAAGATTTCCTAAATCCTGTCACTTCTCACTACACAAAATCCACTTTCTAAGCTTAATACAGGTTCAAATGAATTTTTAAAAAAAAAAAACAATAAAAATATTATTGGAATTAAAACCCAAACCCATTGACATCCTGATTAGACACCCCCTGTTAATTGCAGATTCTTCAGGCGACAGAACGGGTCACTGCCTGGGCTCCGTGTGATGGTGGTGTTGCATGAGAGCCAGGTTTGGGACCTGCAGGTGACAGCACAGGCTTCTGTGGGAAGTGACTTTCCACCCTCACCCTCGTGGGGAGTGACAGCAGGTCCCTCCATGCTCCCTGTGGGGAAGGGGAAGAGAGCCCAGGGCCCAAGCCTTCCCTCTCCTTCTTCAACCCCTTCTCCACCACAGCGGTCCAGCCTCTGCTCCCCATGCTTCCAGAACAGAGTGATCGCGATGGTACTTCCATGCACAAGGACTGCAGGCTGTTTTCCTAACACAACAGGTTGTGGGGCCTCCTCCACTGGGATTTCTGCCTTATTCACTATAGGTCTAGGACAGAAGCTAAAGCAAATGCCTACAGGGCCCAGAGAGGAACATACAGGGTGGTGTGAGGCCAGAGGCCAACTGCAGAGCCCTGATCTTGTGTTGAGGGGCCCACCGCCCGGAGTCTCTCCTTAATGTCCATGTCCCTCTTTGAAACACACCTCGAGTCTGAGCTATGTCCAGTGCACAGTGCGGTGCCCAGCCCACGGCTGCTGGGCTGGACTCTCCTGTGGTCCCCTCGCTCATGCCCCCTCCCCACTCTGACTTCTGCCTGGGAGACTTCCTTGGTCTCTGGCTTCTGACTGCATCCTGCCGGTGGAAGCCCCGGCAGTGTGCTTGGAGGGTCTGACATCTTGGCTCGGTCCCAGCATAGGAGCCTGGTGCTGGCTCAGTGCTGACTGAATGTCCCTGCTGCTGTCTCTGAATGACTTTCTGTTTGCAAATTCCAAGAATCACCCCCTCTCCTTGTCCCTTCAAGACTACAGGTGGTGCCAGCTCCATGGCCACCAAGACTGCGTCCTTGGCTTCCTTGATACTTCCCGCTCCACCCTGAAGCAGTCCTGTGTATGAGACAGACACCACCCTGTCCTCATCTGACTTTGTCATCTATCTCTTTTGAGGACTCAATACAGAAGGAAGTCCCCAAGTCCTTGCCACTGCCCGTCACACCAGGGTGTGTCACCCAGAGTCCTGTTACACCAGGGGTTCCCTGTGGGGGGTCTGACGGCCGTGGCTGACCCCCTTGCTTCCTCCTGTTCCCTACGCCTATAGTTGTCTGCCTTGATTCTTCTGCCTTTGCACCTGACTGTCCTGTTGGCCTTCTCTCCTCACCCCTCGGGGGTCCTGCATGGATGGCGATGCTACATGGTACCGTGGGGTCACCCATCAGGATTCCAGTTCCCCAGGGCCCAGCCATGCTCACATATCTCCTGGCTCTACTGGATTGCAAAGGGGGACCCAGCGCCTCAGATCAGTCTGCTCTGCTGGCACTGTCCCCTGGAGTCCAGAACATTCCAGTCTCCCCTGGCGTCTCTCCGGTTAGTCACTATCTTCCTATCAAGCTGCCCGTTAAGTTTCTCACACTCCACTGCTTGATCACTCCAGCCTTGGTTAACAGACCAGCCAGCCTCATCACTATTCTCTCCCAGTTACATTCAGACACTTCCAGAACACCGGGCACCTAGGCCCGGAACCCAACCTCACTCATGACAAATACTATTGCACGCCAGGCTTGCGTGGCCCCCTGGAGGCTCTGTGCACAGGGAAACCAGGACAGTACATCCACAGGCAGGGGTGTGGGGTTCTCGCTCTCTTACCCAGTGTGCCAGACACTGGGGCCTCCATCCTGCTTAGCTGCTGAGGCTTAAGGACCCTGCCCTCCGTAGAGGGGTTCATGCAAGGCCAGCAGCTTGCGGGGCAGGCTCAGGAAGGAACCCTCCCTCCTTCAGAAGCAGCACACATGGACGTGGGATAAACGTATTTGAAAAACCCCAGTTCCACCTTTCTCTTTAATCGCTTGCCTCAGAGGGGCTGAGACACTCTGGATCTCATCACTGTGCTGTCATGTGTGATTCCCCGAGCGTATTTCACAGACACAGTTTTTCCTGGTGTCAAGAGGAGGGGGCTGCAGGTGGGAGAAAGCAAAGAGGGTGATAAGTTTAGGTGAAAATAAGACACTCAGCCTCCACGTGCGGGGCCGGGCCTGTGCGATTCAGGGGCAGCTCCTGGTGCAGAGGAAAGAGCTCTGGTTCGCTCACAAGTGGACTGGACTGGACTCTCGGGGCTTCTCAGGAAATGCGAACTCTACAAGGAATCTTCAAAAAGTTCACTGAAACACGGAATATAAAACTATGCACAGATTGCAACAGTTTTTGCACCAAAATAAAATATCATTAAATTTTTTGTTTAAATTTTATTTATATGAGAATGAAAAGGAGAGAGAGAGAGAGAGAGAGAGAGAGAGAGAGAGAGACCAAGCTGATTCACTCCCCAAGTGCCTGCAACGTGTAGACTGGGCCCGGCTGACTCAGGGAGCTGGGAACTGGACCCAGGTCTCCCCGTGGGTGGCAGACACTCAGCTCTGGGAACCACCACCTGCTGCCTCCCAGGGCATTAGTGGGAAGCTGGAAGCGGCAGCAGTGCTGAGACTTGAACCCAGGCACTGCGAGACGGTGCTCCGTTCTCGGGCATCTTAATCAGCGTTTTCACTGCTAGGCAAACACCTGCCCCAAACTTGTCTTTTAATTCCAGTTCTCACAAGCCTTTTGAAGTTCCTTCATCTTCACGTTGCTTTTCCTTCACTTTGTCATTTAAGGAATTTTCATTATTGTCACTCTTAACTTTAAAGAAATACTATTTTCTGTCCCTTTTATGTTTAAGAAACGTGTGTGTCACTGCAAATGACTGCATGTACACTGCTGCCATCTGAGTCAGCTTTGGTTTGGATACGGCACTGTCACTTCTCCAAACACAGGCAGCTCTCGTGCGTCTGTGAACTTCCTCTGAATCCATAATCACCTCAAGCCAACAAGTAAAAAGGAGCATGCATACGACATGATATATACGTGTAAATATAAAACAAACACACCGAAAGTCAGACCAACCTCCTCTGCCAAGGGCCAGCTAACACAGACTGGGAAGTTAAGGCTTGGAGGCCCGTATGGTCTCTGCTGCTCAACTCTCCACTGTGACCTGAACTAGCTGTGGATTATACGTAAGCAAACGTGTACACCCATGGCTGGGTCCCGTAACATTGTTATTCACGAAGCAGGCAGTGGGCTAGATTTGACCTGAGGGCTTCAGTTTGTCAACCATGATCTTGAATTTGTGTACTGAGCATTCATGGGTACAAAATGTTAATGATCCAAATTAGCATTGGAGTCTCCCTCCTCCCTTTTTCCTTCCTCCCATCTTCCCCTCCCCCTCCCTCCCTCCCTCTCTTTCCTTCCCTCCCTCCCTCTCTCTCTTTCTCCCCCTCCCTCCCTCCCTCTCTCTCTTCCTTCCTCCCTCCCTCCCTCTCTCCCCCTCCCTCCCTCCCTCTCTTTCCTTCCCTCCCTCCCTCTCTCTCTTTCTCCCCCTCCCTCCCTCCCTCTCTCTCTTCCTTCCTCCCTCCCTCCCTCTCTCTCCCTTCCTCCCTCCTCCTCCCTCCCTCTCTCTCTCTCCCTTCCTCCCTGTTCCTCCCTCCCTCTCTCTCTCTCTTTCTCCCTCCCTCCCTCTCTTTCTCCCCCCTCCCTCCCTCCCTCTCTCTCTTCCTTCCTCCCTCCCTCTCTCTCTCTCCCTTCCTCCCTCCTCCTCCCTCCCTCCCCCCTCTTTCTCCCCCCTCCCTCCCTCCTTCCCTCTCTCTCTCTCCCTTCCTCCCTCCCTCTCTCTCTCTCCCTCCCTCCCTCCCTCCTCCTCCCTCCCTCCCCCCTCTCTCTCTTTCTCCCTCCCTCCCTCCCTCCCCCCTCCCTTCCTCCCTGCTCCTCCCTTCCTCCCTCCCACTCTCCCCCCCCCCCTTCTTTCTTCCTGGATACTTTAATTTCCCATCAGTGGACGCTTATTACTTATGTTACTAATGAAGTGCTTGCTGGTTTTGGATGACTTGCTAGTTCTGAGCGCAGAGAGAGAAACTACCCAGAATGTCCTACAGCATGCGGCCTCTTCTCCCTCCCCCACGACCATTATCTGTACAATTAGTCCAGATGTGGGACCCGTGTCTATGAGCAAGTCCCAGATGTGGGTGATTATCTGGTTAATCACTGCAGTGTGGCTGTGGCCAGCTGTGCCAGTAAACGCCGCAGTCATGCGCCTGAAACTGATACGGACGCTCAGAGAGAGAAAGCAGGACTTGCTGGAGGTCAGCTTGGTCATAAACGGTTCTCAGCGCTAGATCAGAAACGCAGGCCTGCGTCTGCGGCCAATCACCGCCCCCATACATCCTGCTTCGTAGGAAGCCAAGGGAATCTGGACTTCTAGCGGTCCTAAGTTAATTTTGCAACGAGCAAGGCACAACGAAGGTGCTTCCTGAAGCCGTGAGTCAGGGACCAAGAACTAAAACCCCTCCTGCTGGATGCCGCCCAAGCCTGGCTATAGACAAAACAGTCTCGACACACAGTTGCCTCTCCTGTTTTTAAAGTTCAACAGGAAAGGAGACAGAAGCTGAAGTTCCTTGGCAAACGTGCTCAAGTGATGAGACATAGTTCTGCTTTATACTAAACTCACACTCTGTCTGACGGAGAGTCAGACTCGCGCTCAGGCGAAGACCTCGTTTTTGAGTAGAAATGACGCTTGCCTGGGTGGTACATTCCTGGCCAAAGCCCTGAAGCTTAGCATTTCATAGAAATTACCAATAATCATGTGTTTAGTTGCTGATACAACTAACTTTCCTCACTCTGCAGCTGGTGGTTGTAAAATTTCTAAAATATGTATCAAGTAGACTAGGGTTATGGCTTTAAAGCATGTAATTTTTAAAAAAAATTAAATCGATTTATTTTCCATTGATTTAAAAGGCTGAGAGGCAGAGAGATTGAGACAGAGAGGCATCTTCTGTCTGTTGTTCTCTCCTCAAATGCCTACTGGTAGGGCAGGGCTGGCCAAAGCCAGGAGCCTGGAACTTCCACTTGGGTCTTCTGTGTGGGTGGCCGGGACCCAAGTACTTGAGCCATCAGCTGCTGCTTCCCTGGTGCACATGAGCAGGAAACTGGATTGGAAGTGGAGGAGCTGAGCTGCAAACCAGGCACTGCTATGGGAGCTGGCAACCCCAGCAGTGACTTGAGCCCCTGAGCCAAAGGCCCATCTCTTAAACAAAGTACTCCTTTTCGCGATTCTGCCTCCAGCTATTCAAAAGATTTAGGTGTCACCCAAAGCAAAGAAGTGATACGGCAAGGAGAAGGCAAACATTCTCTGATGAAATTAGCATAGTTACTGTGACCAAGCATTCACTTCAGATTTGAGCTTCCTGCCAACCTACAGAAAAGAGAGACCATGCAACCTTGAATCTTCTTCAAGTTCACAAGGCTGTAGCCACATCTGTCCCTCAGATGCAAAGTTCACTGGTGCCTCGGAGGGTTGGCCATTTCTGGTCTTTGCATGGCCAACCGCTCCTCATGCTGAATTCATGCTACGGAGGCATGCTGCCTGGAACTTCCTGTTTAAATCATCCTGTTTAAGCTCCTTTCCTCCCTGTTTTGATGCCTACCCTGACATGGTCATGCTTATTTTCTCCCTTTGAACGAGGTCGTAACTCCTGGGAGAAGGAGCTCTCCCTGCTTGTTCACCGCTGATTTCCCAGCCGTAGTCGTGGTTGGCACACAGCAAGCAAGCACTCAGTATTTATTGTACTGAGGAAGGGAAACCAGGCCCTCACAGGCTAATTGCTACTCTGGAAGACACCACTTGATCTATCACTTGGAGGGTCTTCCTGGCAGCCGTGTAGCCCCAGGTTTTGGAGGGAAGCACTTGCTGTCTCTAATGATAATGGAGTGGGTGACTGTGAGTTGTGAATTACTCAGGGACCCGCGACTGCTTTCACATCTCAGGGCCAGTGTCTGGAGAAGGGGCCGTCCAGTGATTCAGGGAACAACTGCTGACCCGCTTGTTCTGCTTTGCTGAGCTCTACCCAACAGAATGAACAAACGCATACAGCCAGGAGTGGTCGTATCTGCCAGGGGCTGCAGACGGGTGCAATCTGAGACCCTCATCAGTGTCCCCACAGGTGCACATTGCTGCCGCAGGTGCGGTGCACACGGCTTCGGGTTTTCATGAGCTTCTCAGTTTCAAAGATTTTCCAGGACATGCTCTATTTCAGACAGTTTCTCCTTGGATCTCTCTAAGGACATCTGAATTCATACACCACAGGAACTAATTTTCTTCTTGGAAAATATGATGATAATAATTGTAGACCTGTTGACTTCTGCCAGTGTGCAAGGAATGTAGCATCTTTCCAGGTTTCCAAAACCATGCACACAGGCCTGCTGACATAGGCTCCCGGGTTTCTCCTAATTCTCATTTCCCGCACAATCCACACATTCTCTGTGCATACTTTTCTACAACGAGATACTTCAACTCTTCCTAATAACATTTCCCCGCCAATGGGATGGCGCTTCCCCACAATTAAACTCAACTCCGACATCACATCAGCACCACGACACACATGATGATGATGAGAGAGAAAAGTCTCACTGGGGAGACTGACTGGAGGTTGACTCGGGGAACTTGGTGACCACTTGACTTGCTCCTTCTCATGAATTTTGCAACACAAATCAAATTCATGCCGCAGCTACAAGATGAGTCACTATACCTCCATGGTAGGGTGGCTGAGAAACAGACAAATGAGGAATCCTGAGAACAAAAATGCTGAGGCCTTAACTACCTACAGACTGAGCTAGACTGTTTGTAACTAGAGTGGACTTTTCCAGGACAGAAGTCCCCTTCTTATCTGTCTTTCTTTGCTTGGCACCTGATGCATTAAAGGCAATCACTGAATATTTGGTGCCTGAAATGGGGACAGAAGCCTATGTGAAGTTACTCTCTCACCAGCATCTAAAATTCCACATCAGAGAGGCATTCCCTTGGACTAAACACTGTCCTTTCTTCCCTTCCCACTAGAAAGAGGGGACCAAAGTGGGCAGATGCTGGGCGCTTCATCCAAGAGACCAAGTGGTTTGGAGGTCCTTCATTTTTTTTTGTTGCTCCTGTTTCCATTGGTACAAAAAAGGCCACACAGCTAAAAACAACAAACTGAGCAGTTTACCCCAGCACGGCCACTTGCCAAAGATGGTCAGCTTGTGGGGACAGCTTCTAGAAGGAAGCCCCCACAGCAGGAACACAGCTGTGGATACTCCAGGCCCGTCGCCTCCAGTCCACCTCCAGAGAGGCACTGGGCCTCCCCGAGCGGATCAGATGGCACCTTTTCCACTGGGGGGCAGTGGTGTCCAAGCCCAGCGACCGGTCACTCCCCTGGGCCCGTGTCAGTATCCAAACACGTTATGGCTCTGAGGCCCCCCTATCCAGGCCTTGGGACCCCACCTACTGCTTTAGTACAGAAGACTTTTGTCTAGCTCTAGCTCTAGATATTTGAACTCCCGGGTTACAACAAACCCTCCAGGGATGAAGCAGGCCAGGTGAGAGTGTGCAGAAAACACTCCCAGCCAATAACAAACTGCTTACATCTCAGCTAGGGTAGGGTTAACACGCAAGCCTGACAATGAGTGCTTCGGGTGGGCAGACTCGGATCTCCATTCTCACAGACCTGTGCACATGACGCAGTTTACTCAAGACCCAACACCACTTCGGGATTAGTCCTCGTGCCCACTGGCAAGTCTTTCCCCCAGTAATGAGGCCTCAGAGCTCCTCCCAGGGCCATGCATTTTGCTGTGTTTGGGCCTGCGCTGACTTGTCACTCCACTGATTAACTTGGGCATTTGTTAGTTTGTGAATCCAACTAGCTAATTTCATCGAACACAAGATTGGTGGCCAGACGAGGGATTGAGACCTGTGCACCTGATCCCTGCCCCCATTAGCCCTGGGTAATGCAGGAGGGTGGAAGGTGACACACCTTTTGTAAAACACTGGAATCAAGGCTTTCGGACAAAGTGCCGTGAGTCATGGGAAAAGGAGCTACGGGTTCCGCCCAAGTCAGCAAAGGCTTCACAGAGGTGACATTGCATCAGGGGCTTTGGGGATGGAACCTGCTGCCTTCTCCCTCTCCCCGCCTGCAGCGTCCACCCCGGGCGTGCTGGCTGCTGGGCCAGTGAGTGCCATGAGAGTGAGGGGTTGACTGCTCTCTGAGATGACTTGTTTATCGGGTCTCTCTCTGCCCCAGGACCTGTACCTCCCACCCTGGGAACTACTTCTGTGGGTGGAGGAATTCTCTCCAGAAAGTGAGGGCACCCAGCCTGTTGTCCCATATCACAGAGCTTCGTTCAATGCTCAGCGCTGGTTCCTGACACCAGTTCCTTGCTAATGCAAACACTGGGAGGCAGTGGGTGATGGCTGAAGTAGTTGGGTTCCTTCCACCCATGTAGGGGATCCAGATTGAGTTGTCCAGCTCCCTGCTTTGGTCTGGCCTAGCTCAGGCTACTGTGGGTATTTGGGGAGTGAACCAGTCGATGCTTACTCATTCTCTCTCTCTCTCTCCCTCTCTCTTTCTCTCTCTCCCTCTCTCTCTTTCTCTCTTTCTCTCTCTCTCCCTCATCCCTTGCACCCTCTCCAATTTACCAAAGGAGGGAAACATTTCCCATACAAGGCATTAGGAGTTCAAGTAGAGGGTTGGCTCCAGGAGGCTGGCAAAGGGGCTGGGGTGTGTTCCTTCGGAACTCTGGTGCCCAAACACATGGAGTCTGGTGTGGGTAGGAGGGGCTGAGAGTCAAAGCCAGCATGATGCCCCTTCCTTCTGTCCCTGGAGCCCAGGATTTCCATAGGAAATGAAGATGGATGGCTTTGGTAGGGCAGAAGGGATCTTTAGACCATGAATAAGCCATTCTTTCATTTGTGTATGCATTCATTCATTCATGTTTCTCATTTAAATCTTGAAATTTCAACTACATCATCCATTCAGTTATCCACTAGCAGGTATTTCCAGGGTACTCTCTGTGACTTCAGACAGTGAAACGCAGGGATTCAGGCTGAGGTGGCACACTGATGTCACCTGTGAACCAAGCCAGGTCCTTTGGGAAGAGCCATCTGTGGTAACTATGCACTATGCCAAGGGAGACCCTGAGACAAGATCTGGTCTCCGCGTGGACACACAGATTGGTTAGAGTGGCAGCGGCCTTGGCTGGCGTTGCCAACCTCTGGCTTTCAGGGGCTCAGGCAGGTGCCTGCTCAGCCCCAAGGAGTGACTTCAAGTGTCAGGTACACACATGAAGTCACAGTCCTGACATTTCAGAGCTGGGAAAAACTTTCTCCCAGCCCCAAAGTTGTTGTTGTTGTTGTTGTTGTTTTTCCCCCGGATCCAGGTGTGGGCAAGGGTGACCAATTGCCCTGATTTGCTGGGGACTTTCTGGTTTGCCATGGAACTTCTGTCGTCTTAGTAACTCCTCTAGTCCTGGATGAGCTGGGAATATTGGCCATCCTTCTCTGGGGACCCATCCTCTAGGCAAATCTGTCAAGAGTTGGGGCTATAAGTGACAGCCCCCAAAGATGCTGGTTTCCAGGGACCCCAAACACATGCTTCAGTGAATGGACAGGTGTTTCATTTCTGTGGGCAATTCATGTTTTTCATAGGCTGCAGTGAAAGTGGGTATTAGCCTTCCTCCCAAAAACCACTTCATCCTGGATTCTGGGATCAAGAGGAGCCCAGCTCAGAAACACAGCTCAGCTCCTTGCGTTTGCCCAGGGCAGCTGTGGGAGGGAAGACCCCCACATGATGATCACAGTAATGGGACAGGCCCTTTGACACGTCCTTTGCAGGCTCAAAGGGAGGCAGAAAGCCAGCAAAGGTCAGCCAGCGGCCCCCAGAAGTGCAGCGTGACGGGGAGACCTGAAGAGCTGGGGTCAAACCTTGTCCTTATCCAACAAAATCACCATCTTCTACTTTGTGACGCTAGACATTTATAATCGTGCATGCAATTGGCAAGGTAGAATCAACATCTCTATTTTACAGACAAGGAAACAGACCCAGAGAGGTTGTCCTTTCTGGCCAACCTTACCCTACCTAGGACAACCAGCCTCCCTATACCTAGTGGCCAAGTTGTCACCATGACACCTGGCTCCACCTTTTATCACCTGCCTTTGCTACATGGCTTAAGGCAAAGTTGGTTAAGGTGTAAGAGGGGGGTAAATGGTCTCTTATCTCACCCGCCTATGCTGGCAGAGGGAGGGTAAGCGAAAGAGCTTTGTAAAATGCAAACAGCAGTCACAACTGCGGCCCAGCTTCCGCTTCTGGGGATTTTGCATGAAATTCAGGCTTTTGCATTCTCTTGATACAATGCAGGATCAGGCAGCGCTGGGTTCCACTCTCCTACGGCAATCATTGCCCAGCAGTGAGGAGCAGCAGCTCCTTCGGATAAAGCCTGGGTTCCTCCGCTACTTGGTTCCTACACAACTCCATCACTCAATCTGTCATCTGCTGTCTCCTATCGCCTTCACAATCAAAAGAATTTGTGTCAAGAATCACACACAGATGCCCACATTGTTCCTAGATTTGGGGATATAATGAACAAACCACTGAAATTTCCAGGAAAGGAAACTCTAGGGGACCAAGCTTTTATCTTGCTATGGATAGAGCCACAAAACAAGAAAAACAAATAACTGTGACCACTGTGGAATAAAACGGGAGGGTATTTTAATTTTTCCCAAGTAAGAAGAAATATATCCTACTAAGGAAACCCACTGCCTGCCTGAGTGATGGCCAACAGTGGCTGTTCCATATACGTTGTGGGATGAACGCTGGATCAAGGGTCTTCTAAACTGAGTACACTTAACTTTATGGAAATGTCACTTAGATGGGGACTTATTTGTCTGATCTGTCTGGAGAAGAGTTATCATGGCTTGGAAGTGGCCAGAGAACGGCACTCTATGGTGGTAACTGGGAATGACAGCTCCATCGCCCAGAGTAGGCACAGCTCCTGCCTGAGGACACACAGCGCATCAGAGACAGATGTCTCAAAGCATGGCCCTGGGCAATGTGCTGTGGTTTGGATTAGGACCTCACTCAATGGCGCATGGTTAAAGGCTTGGTTCCCAGGGCCACAACTTTAGGAGGTAGGGCTAGCGGGAGGCCCTTAGGCCCTCAGGGGCCTGCCATTGGGAGCTGGTTCTCACTGGAGGGTTGTTATAAAGACCTGATGGTGGGGGTGGGTGCCCCCACCCATTCTCTCCGATTCCTGACTTGCTTGTGGTCCTCCTCCCGCAGAGCCCAACTGCCACGCAATGCCTTCCCCAGAGGCAAACCGACAGGGTCCGCCTGGTCTGGGACCAAGCCTCCTTAGCAGTGAGGTGAAGAATTGTTCTCATAAAGCCAGCTGCCGCTGGTATTTCATGACAGCAATGCGATCTGGCTGATAAAGCAGACCACTTCCATCTCTCCTGAGAGGCATGGAGGCCGGGCAAGAGGTGCATTTTCTGTGCACGGGACATTTCCTTTTCAATCTCTTTCACTTTTTCTGTTGAAGTCATAGAAGGAAGTCTGTGCCGCCTGTTTTTATCACTCCCTGAAACCAATCTCCCCATTCTGCTACGAGAGGGCGGGCCCTGGGCTCCGAGCCGCCTGCAGCAACGTGCCTACCAAGGGGCTTAACTCCAGAGTTTTCTTATCACTGCCATTTCGCCGTGATACTGATCCTCTGTCTATGACAGGCACAACAAACTTTTGTTTAGGATGGTGGTTTTACAAACTGTTAAGTTTGATTTAATTGAAAAATGTTGCTGCTGCAAATATAGTTTTCTAAAACTTTGTTTTATACCTTTGTGAAACTAATGGTTAAGAATGTTATACCACTATAGTTTTAATGATCTGTGATTACTTAAAAAGTTACTATATATGGGTGAAATGGTCTTTTTCCATTCATTATTGTTCATAGTCATTGACTATATTCTCACTAAACTATGGTCTTTTTGCTTTTTACTTGTTAAATTTCCTATTCAGTGAAGTATTAAGCCTTTTTACAGTAATGTAAATTTAAAATACATTATCTCAAAAACTGAAAAAAAAAAAAGAAAAGGAGAAGGTAGGAAGCTGGGAGGGAGGGGAAGGGAGGGAGTGAAGGAGGAAGGGAATGCCATTATGTTCTTAGAACGGTAGCTACAAAGCACATTGAATTTGTTAAAAAAAACTAATTAAAAATTAAAATAAAAATAAGCAAAAAAAAGTGTGAGTTGAGGCAAGGAAAAAATTTTGATGGAGACACTGGCAGGAAAACAGTAGTGAGAGCAAAACTTATGAATTGGGAAGCCCTGTGGCTCCGGGCGAGCTCCATGCTCCAGAATGCCTGGGTCTGGATCACACTCCTAGCTGTTCCTCATCCCTGTCCCTCAGCTTCACGCTGAGACCACAGTGAAGCAACCGCAGGGTTGTGATGAGCACTGAATGAGCTAAGACACGCAGAGCACTGTGCACAGCCTGGCACACAGTGAGCACCTGACAGGGGCCAGCAGTGAAGGCAGTGGTGCTGCTGGTGATGATGAGGGGGACGATGATGGAGACGCTGCCGACGGTGATGGTGAGGATGACTGGAATGAGGGGGATGATGACGGCGAGGACGTCGATGATGGTGATGGCGGTGAGGATGATGGGAGGGTTCTTGGCCGGTGACGTTTAAGCTGATGGCCTGGAGAGGATGGCCGAGCTTTCTAGTGAGGAAGGGACGGTGAATGCAAGAACTCACCCGCATCCAGGAGTCCCGAATTTCTGGGGAAGGAGAAACACTTGGTATCAAGATGGTAGAGTAATGGCCTTTGTCTCTCTCAGCTGTGAAATTTTTGAGAGCAGGCATTTGTCTCATTCGCAGGAATAATGGCCACATTTGTCAAATGCCTGCTCTGCCCCAGGCTGTGCGCGGGCACATTCTATCCGTTCTCTTAAAAGTGTGTCCCCATCTTCTGGAGGAGCAAGTAGAGACTCAGAGAACTTCCACAGCAGAAGTGTTTGATTTCCGGGGGGAGAGTGACAGCTTCCACATGAGGCCCGGCCAGCCCACCTCTTCGCTTCGTTCCCCAGCCACTCCCTGCTTGCTTTTGCGACTCCAGTCACTGCTTTTATCTGGAGCGCAAACCAAACTTGTTTCTTTCTTTTCTGCGCCTTCCCTCTGACCTAGGTATGCTGGTTCCTTTTCATTCAGGTATAGCCCAAATGCTCTTTTTCAGAGGGTACTTCCTGGATCATATTACTAACTGCAGCCATTTGTCCACTTCCCAAGCCCCAGTCACTCTCTGTTCCACAATGGCAGGCTCTGGGGCCAAATGCTTCTAAGCCTTGTTTAAAGTGTGAGTCAGTTTCCTCGCCTGTAAAATGGGAGTGTAATATTAACTTACAGGTTTCTTGTGAGTTTTAAATGTTGTATTTAGTGTGTTTACAAAGTACTGAAGACAATGCCTGACACACAGTAAGCACTCAGTAAGCAAACATCAATATTCACTTTTTGTCTTTTTCCACTGCATCATAATTGCTACAAAATCAGCACTTTATGTGACTCTTCACTGTGGTACCCAGTGCCTTGATCATAGTAGGTACTTGATAAGTATTAGTTGAGTGAGTGAGGGAAAGAATGAAAACTTAACCTCAGTACCTCTGCTCTCACCGACCCCTTCTACCACGGCCATTGTTTACGCTTCATACCAGGCCTGGTGCTAGTCCAGGCGGGGACACAGCCCCGGTGGGGGCCCAGGAACAGCCGAGCAGAACCAAGGCCATCAGTTCTTCCTGTTGCTTCCAGGGAAGCTACCCCCCAATCCTGCCCAGGATGCTGGCCCTTTCTGTCCTTGCTGGCCCTCTTCTTGGCCAGTTTCTGTGCAACGTTTGTGCCAGGCTTTCTGGCTCTGTCCTGAGAAAGTCTGGGACTTATTTGCTCCCACTCCTTGGGACCTCCTCAGATCATTATGCTGAAGGAAACCACCATGCTAATGGCCAGGCCCTAAGCCATGACGCAGAAGGTGGTTGGTGAAGCTTGGTGCATTCTGAATATTTTTACAAGGTGTTTACATGTTGAATTCTACACGAGCTGGGTGTATTGATGGAGAGACTTAACTGCACTGGTTAATAAACTACCTATGTCCAGAAGCATTCCGGGAAGGCCCATCCTTTGCCCCCTCCTGCTGCAGGAATTATTCCAGGATGTCCTTTCTTCTCTCTGCTTCCTGAGCACTTCTGCATCCTTCAAGGCTCAGATCACATCTCATTTTTTCCCTGGAACCTCCCCAATCTCCCTGGCTGAGTCAGATGTTTGTTTCCCAGTGACCCCAGCTCCTTCTCCCACCTTTGTATCACAGCCAGCTCGCTGATCCAGTCAATTGTTTAACAGACATTGGCTGAGCCCCTACAACGTGCCAGGCTCTGAGCTCTTCGGAAGACAAGATGGACATCCCTGCCACCAAGCAGCCTTCTGACCGATGTGCCTTTCCCTTCATAGGCCCCTTGAGATCAGAAACACTGTCCCCAGCATTCAGCACAGAGCTGCCCCCCGAGGTGGACTCCCTGTTGCAGAACAGAAGGCCGATGAACCGAGTAAGGGAATGGTGCATAAATGCTTAGATCCAGAGCACAGACCGCATGTGCAAGAAGAGGGCTCTTGACCGGCAATGTCTTTTTTTTTTTCCCCCTGAATGATAAAGGGGCTGTTCTCTGTACGAAAACCAACATTGCTCATCAGGCCTTGTAATGCGATTCACTCTGACACACTCCTTGTAGAATCCATGCATGCTGCAGGAATCGGTATTCGCCGTGCCCTAGAATGTGCCGCCGGACGCAGGGGCTGAATGCTGATGTCAAAGCACCTCTGCAAAAGTACTTTTTCCTTTTGCTGACTGGCATTTGTGCATTGCAGTTCGAACTTGCTCCTGGGGTGGGGGAGGGGGCACTGCCTCTCCCGTCGGATAACATCTTTATTTTAAGCAGTTCACAGTCGTTGCACTGCAGCCCACATGGGCTGTGTCTGTGGTTGGCAGAGATCAATGCAGTCAATATTTTTGACTGCGCAGCTTCCTATGACTTACACCGATTTCAAAGGATGGAACACAGTCAACAATGCTCCGTGTGTACGTGCCCATTCTAATCTGTGTCTTTGATTCTGTGGGATCCAGCAGATCGCAAAAGTGCATCCCCAGCAGAGGTTGCCCAAGTCCAGGCGATTCAGGCTGGCTGGGACTTTGATGGCCCGGCCTGAGCTACAGGAACTTCTTCTGCTCTGGGAAATCAGACCGGAAGACTAAACACTGCAGCGCTGGGGGAATTTGGTGGCTTTTCCTGGGACCATTTCCTTTCACTAAACACCGCATTGCTTTCTTACACTATTATTAACCAAATAATGAGCCACCACTCTCATGGGGATGTGCTTTTCAAAGGTACTACTCGAAGCCAGCATTAAGCCAAAGCACTGAAGTCATGGTGGGACCGCAGGCAGCTCGTTGAAAAAGGGTGTTATTTAAAAAAAAAAAAGAAACGATGAATTGTGGTGACTTTCACCTGAAACAATTTCCCTTGCCCCTCACCTTAGGGGCAGGATGACGTGACCCCGAAGAGCAGGACTGGCACACTTTCTGTGAAGGGGCGGGCAGTCAATAGGTGCACTTGGTGAACCATATGGACTCCGTGGCAAGGACGCCACTCGCAGGGACAGTGCACGAGCAGCCTCACGTCACACACATCCACAAAGCGGTGTTTCTGGGCGTCAGCAGGCTCCATGGAGGGTTACGCAAATTTGAATTTTAGCGTTCATGTGTCGTGAATTGTCTTTTGTTTGGATTCTTTTTACTTTTTCAATTATTTCAAGATATCAAACTATACGTCTGAAGTCATGAGTTCAACAAATCAGGAGGTGAGTGGGATTTGCCCTGTGGGTGGCTGATGCCTACAATAGAGAGCGAGGAAGAGCAGGCTCCGAGGATCAAGCCGAACTAGGTTCCAATTCTGCTATGGTCACCTCCTGATAAGCCATGGGAGGCAAGATGCTTACCTTCAGCGAGCCTTGATTTCCCTATTTGTGAAGTGGGACGAATCACAGGCTGCTTCATGGCTCCTTTGGAGGTTAATGGAAATAATGCTCACCAGGCACACAGCTTCCTGCCTGCCACACAGCTGGAACTCAACAAGCTCACGCGCTAACAGACATGTATTGAGCAATCGTTTTGGGACAGGAGCTGGGTGTCTAATGATTCCTATCTCACTGAGCTTAAAATCGAGTGGGGCTGATGAAAATTGTTAGTTCTCATTAACAATGCTTGGGCCTTGTGAAAAAGAAGTGAAAATTGCAAACCATTAGATAATGCACTGTGTTACGACTGTGGATTTTCTGTTTTCACAAACAGTTGAAACTCCCACAGCCTCTCAGAAGAGCAGATTCATTTACAACCATTCGTGGCCACTAAAACAAAGTCTCTAAATCCCTGAGCGATTTTTGACCATTTGCAATCACTGAGTCCCACCTGTTAGACCAGTGGATCTCAATCATCTGGAGATTTCTTAGAAATTCTAATTCTCTGGGCCGGCACTGTGGTGTAGCAGGAAAAGCTCTGCCTGCAGTGCCGGCATCCCTTATGGGTGCTGGTTCGAGTCCCGGCTGCTCCACTTCCAATCCCGCTCTCTGCTATGGCCTGGGAAGTCAGTAGAAGATGGCCCAAATCCTTGGGCCTCTGTACCCACATGGGAGACCCGGAAGAAGCTCCTGGCTCCTGGCTCCTGGCTTCGGATTGGCCCAGTTCTGGCCGTTGAGGCCAGTTGGAGAGTGAACCAGGATGGAAGACCTCACTCTCTCTCTCCCTCTCGCTCTGCCTCTTCTCTCTCTCTGTGTAACTCTGACTTTCAAATAAATAAATAAATCTTTAAAAAAAAAAAGAAATTCTAATTCTCTCATCACCCTAGAATGAGAGACTCGGAGGATGTGGCCATCTGTGGTTCCACAGTGGCTCAGGGGATTCTGATTCATGCTGACTCAAGTTTGACAATCACTATTCTAGATAGGCTACAGACTCATTGCCACATTCAAAGTCGCAGGCCCAGAAAATGACACAGCTGGGATTTTTTTTTTAACAAAATCTAATTATAGGACCTTAAATACTAGAACATACTGGCTCAAGGTCAGGGTTTATTAGTGGCATAGGAGTCAGTCAGTACTAACCCTAACCCTAACCCTAACCCTAAGAAGTGTGCATATGTGGTAGGGATGAGGTCAAGCAACTGCCCTTCTCCTTACCCAGCGCTGTCCATGCTCAGGATACTGACTTCCGTTTCTGCACATCCTGGCAGTGGGAAGGTGATGGGGTAGCGGATGCGGTCTGCCTCCTTGGAGAGGGGCATCTGATCACGTACATCTTAAAATTACTAGAAGAGCTGTCTTGGTTTCATTACTTCTATGCTCACAATGCACTACTTGACTGTCCCCACGGTGGGACTGCTTCTACCCACCACCCATCTTGTCATAACACTTTATCAACATTAACATCTCCGTATTTCGATGTATCTCTTCTATAAAAGGAGTACTACAGAATTATAAATATTACATTAATAATTATATATTATAATGCATTATTAATTAATTATATAATAGACATATAATATAATAATGCTCACTGGCCACTTGTGCCAACAATGGCTGGTGGTTCTCCAACATTCATTCTTACCTTCCTCCTTTAGTAGGAGAATCCTTTGGTTTTATCTGGGTGAATGGCCACCCAGCTAAAGACTACGGTAACCAGCATCCCTTGCACCTAGGCATAACCATGGTATTAGATCTGGCCAATGCAGTATGAGAAAAGAGGCTGGTACACAGAAATAAAAAGAATCATCGGGAATTACTACAAAAAGCAGTATGCCAACAAATTGGAAAGCCTGGAAGAAATCGATAGGTTCCTGGACACATGCAATCTACAAAAAATTAAGCCATGAAGACACAGAAAATCTAAACAGACCAATAACCAAGATGGATATTTAATGAGTAATTAAGACTCTCCCAAAAAAGAGAAGTCCAGGTTTAGACGGTTTCACTGCTGAATTCTACCTGACATTTAAAGAACTAATTCCAATTCTTCTCTAGTTATTTAAAACAACCAAAAGCTATTTAAAACAACCAAGCCTGCATTGTGAATTGAAGCTTGCAGCACCTTAATTCCTAAACCAGAAAAAGATACAACAGAGAAATAGAACTATAGATCAATATCCCAGATGAACATAGATGCAAAAACCCTCAGCAAAATATTAGCTAATTGAATCCAACAACACATCAGAAAGATCATTCACCTAGACCAAGTGGGATTTATCCTGGGTATGCAGGGATGGTTCAACAGTTGCAAATCAATAAATGTGATATGTCACATTAACAAACTGAAGAACAAAAACCATACAGTTATATCAATAGATGCAGAGAAAGCATTTGATAAAATACAACACCCTTTCATGATGAAAACCGTAAGCAAATGAGGTATCGAAAGAACATCCCTCAACACAAGGCAATTTACGACAAACCTACAGCAAGCATCCTATTGCTGGGGGAAAAGCTGGAAGCATTCCCTCTAAGATCCAGAACCAGACAAGGGTGCCCACTGTCACTACTGCTATTCAATATAGTCAGAGCCATTAGGCAAGAAAAAGAAATCAAAGCAATACAAATTGGAAAGGAGGAAGTCAAACTATCCCTATTTGTAGGTGACATGATTCTATATAGAGGGGGATCCAAAAGACTCCACTGAGAGACTATTGGAACTCATAAAAGAGTTTGGTAAAGTGGCAGGATATAAAATCAACACACTAAAATCAATAGCCTTTGTATATACAGACAATGCAATGTCTGAGAAAGAACTTTTAAGATCAATCCCATTCATAATAGCTACAAAAAATAAAATATCTTAGAATAATTTTAACCAAGGATATCAAAGATCTCTATGATGAAAACTAAAAAACATTAAAGAAAGAAGTAGAAGAAGACATAAAAAATGGACAAACCTTCCATGTTCATGGATTGGAAGAATCAATATCATCAAAATGTCCATACTACCAAAAGCAATTTAGAGATTCAAAGTGATCCCAATCAAAATACTGATGACATTCTTAGCAGATCTAGAAAAAAAATGATGCTAAAATTCACATGGAAACCCAAGAGACCCTGAATAGATAAAGCAACCTTATACAACAAATAAAGCTGGAGGCATCACAATACCAGATTTCAAAGACCTATTACAGAGCAGTTATAACCAAAACAGTCTGGTACCGGCACAAGACAGACATGTAGACCAATGGAACAGAATAGAAACTCCATAAATCAATTAATACAGCTACAACCAACTTATCTTTGACCAAGGATCTAAAATCAATCCCTGGAGCAAGGACAGTCTCTTCAGCAAATGGTGCTGGGAAAACCGGATCTCCACACTCAGGAGTATGAAACTAGATCCCTGCCTTACACCTTACATGAAAATCCACTCCAAATGGATCAAAGACAAGGGTGCCCCCAAAAGACAGATACTATATGTTTTCCCTGATCCAAGGTAACTAGTAGAGTATCTAAAATGTAATGCATTGGAATGAAATGGACATTTTGCGATTCAGTGATTGTTTACAGCTCTTGTCTCTACTGTTGAAGAACAGTGTTTTATTTCTTCATACTATTTGTTGACCTCTTTTAATTACTGTAAGGTTAACTTTATGATCATTAAGTAAACTGAAAGTAGATCTTTGTAAAAACTGAGTGGGAATGGGAGAGGTAGGAGAAAGAAGGTTTGGAGCATGGGTGGGAGGGAGGGTAGGGTGAGAAGTATCACTATGTCCCTAAATCTGTATATATGAAATACATAAAACTTATATAATGTAAATAAAATTTAAAAAGTGGGTGGCACTCTTGGGAGGCATGAGCATGCTTGCCCTTTCTTATACTTCCTCCATTCTGAAGACTTTAATGGTGGGAGCCAAGCAGCCATTCTAGACCACGAAATGGAAGCAGAACAATACCACTGAAGATGACAGGAACTTCCACTGGGATTCTAAGGCGAATCTATGATACTCCTCCTGGAACGGCTTTATTTGTGGATGGGTGAGAAAGAAGTGAACTCTCTTGCTTAAGTTTTATTTACATTTGGGGATTTAAAAAAATAGCAACCGAATCTATTTCCTTATTAGTGCCTCACTTTTTAAGACTGGGCTTAATTTTTTAATACTCTTTTAAAAATTATTTATTTGAAAGGCAAAGTTAGAGAGAGAGAGAGAGAGAGAGAGAGAGAGATCTTCCATCCACTGGTTCACTCCCCAGATGGCTGCAATGGCTGGAGCTGAGCTGGTCTGAAGCCAGGAGCCAAGAGCTTCCTCCAGGTCTCCTATGTGGGTTCAGGGGCCCAAGCACTTAAGCCATCCTTTCCCAGGTACATCAGTGGGGAGCTGGATTGTAAGTGGAGCAGCAGGTACTTGAACCAGTGCCCATACAGTCACCATTGAACCACTCCAACAACAGCATGGTAGGGTGCACCTGCCCTCCCTATCATACCCAGCCCTGAAGTCACCACCAAGCTACATGGACAGATTTGCAGATATGTGGGTCGTTCACTGGCAGGGTGAAGACACCAAAAGTTATACATACTTCAAGTTATACATACATAAAGTGACAGAAAGTTCAGCTTCGATGAACTTAGTCAAAATCACATGATTGAAAAGTCTAGAGAGAATTCCTTTGATTATCAGTACATGTCCTTGTCTTGTCATTGAAAAATATGAAACTATTTTGAAATGAAGTTGAATAGAGAGAGGGCCCAGTCACAGTTTCAGTCCCTGGAGCTGCTGAAGATCTTGATGTAACCTGGCTATACCCCGAAGTGACTGCACCACAGCTCCGATGGCATTCCAGCAAACCCTCTGTGCTCCCACCCTCCCACCCTCCACAGAGGCTGAGAGCCCCTGGAGAGGGGGCCCAGTCTTTCTTTCCCCATCAAGTCATCTTCACTTGTACCCATGGTTACCCATCTTTCTGTGATGGCAGACACCTAGGAGATGTTGTTGATACACTCAAAACCCAACAACAGCCTCATCCATCAGCCAGAGGGTGGTGAGGTTCCTGTCTGTACCTCTGCAGGGTGAGGGGTGGCTGGGGAGCCAAAGCTGCAGTTTCCTTTCCCTTCCTCACCACAGTTTGAGTACTCTGTCCCTGGTTCCACACTCGTTACCAGCTGTCGCTATCACATAAATGTCTTCACCCTGACTTTTGTCATTCCAGCCATACTGCCCTTTCTTGGTCTCTGAAGCCCACCATTCCCTTCAAAAGGCTCTTTATACAAGCTGTTCCATTGCCCGGAAAGCCCTCCTCCTAAACTCCTTTTTCTACATTTTTTTCAGCTAACAGATAACCCGTTCCCCCACCCAGAGCTCAGATTACACCCCACTTTCTCTGGGGGCAGGGTCCTCTGCCCATTTCCCATAGCAACTTAGCCCCTTGTAGTCAGTCTAGCACTCTCTTTGTGCGTTTCCTCCATAGCATTCATTGCCATTGTAGTTGATGAATTACTTCTTTATTCTCCATTTTCTACACTAGAACATCAGCTCCAGGTGAATGAGTGCTGCCTGTCTGAGGGCCTGGAACACAGACTGTTGCATACAAATCTGCATAAACAAATGAGTGAAAACAGGGCAAACAAAAAGAGAATTCCTCAAAAACCCAGAGGAGAAGGAATCTATTTTTCCTTGATAAGAGAGCAAATAGGATATTGCCATTGTTTAACTTGGTTTGTTGGGCAAACACTTGTACAGAATTTTGACAGCAACCAAAAGCAAGTGCAGCTATATAGGAAGTTCAGAAAGAGGCAATGTTTCCTTTCACATGATTTCACTTTGAATCATCAAATACTGACTCAAAACACAGAGACTTTGCTGTGTGTTTATAAGAGGAAACACAGATTTGGAATCTACTCCAAGAGCAGAATCCAATTGAAAGTGTGGATTTGTTTTTTTATTCCTTTCCTAGAGGAAAAAGTGCTGCCTACCAGGACTTCCCGGCTGTAGGGAATGACTAGGTCTATCAAAACAAGTACCTTTGATGTTGAAAGACAACGACCAGTCCTCTAAACTGCAATGTGATGACGTGACTATAATGTGATGAGGCAATAGAGAGTGTCCAAAAATGGTCATTATCCATCCCTTCCCTTCCCATCCACGCAAGACTCTACCCACCAAGAGGCGGAGTCTACTTCTGCTTTCCTTGAATTGTGACCTGCTTTGATGAATAAAATGTGGCAGAGTGATTTTGTGTCAACTCTTGGCTTATCTTTTAAAAGGCTTAGCTGGCACTGTGGCGTAGCAGATAAAGCTGCCACCTGCAATGTTGACATCCCATATGGACACCGGTTCGAGCCCTGGCTGCTCCACTTCTGATCCTAATCTCTGCTGTGGCCTGGATGCAGTAGAAGATGGCTCAAGTCCTTGAGCCCCTGCACCCACGTGGGAGACCTGGAAGAAGCTCCTGGCTCCTGGCTTCGGATCAGCGTAGCTCTAGCTGTTGTGGCTATTTGGAGAGTGAACCAGCAGATGGAAGACTTCTCTCTCTCTTTCTCTCTCTCTCTCTGCCTTTCTATAAATCTGCCTTTCAAATAAAGAAATAAACCCTTTTTTTTTTTTTTTGACAGGCAAAGTGGACAGTGAGAGAGACAGAGAGAAAGGTCTTCCTTTGCCGTTGGTTCACCCTCCAATGGTGATCCGATGGCAGGAGCAGGGTACTTCTCCTGGTCTCCCATGGGGTGCAGGGCCCAAGTACTTGGGCCATCCTCCACTGTACTCCCTGGCCACAGCAGAGAGCTGGCCTGGAAGAGGGGCAACCGGGACAGAATCCAGTGCCCCGACTGGGACTAGAACCCGGTGTGCTGGCACCGCAAGGCAGAGGATTAGCCTAGTGAGCCGCGGTGCTGGCCAAGAAATAAACTCTTAAAGTGTAGCTGCTTTTGCTTTTCCTTGGGAAAGTTAGTCACCAGGTAGTAAAACAGAAACTCAGTCTAGGTTATGGAATGAGACCACTTGGAAGGAGAAAAGTCAGGCGGGTGGAAGAGTATGGGGCATGAGATACGAGACTGTGAGCGTCCTTGACTGACCCCTGAAGCCCATTTGCAGGCAAACACAGCGAAAGAAGCCTCTCCCTGTTAAGCTCCCTAGAGCCTCCTCCTCAAATTCCTGAGCTACAGAATCCCGGGAAATAGGAAATCACTGCGGCTTTACGCAGTGACGTTTTGGGTTGATTTGTTACTCAGCAATAGATGACCGAGACAAAACAGCATTTCAATGACTGAGCGGTTACTTCTCAGCCAGCTTCAACTATGGACAACATAACAGAAGTGATAATTCCATCAGGTAAAACACGACTCATACCCTGTTTCTGGGAGAGATGTTGAAGGCCTCTCTCACGACCTACACACTCTATATATACACACAATTGAAACAAGTTGGTTCACCACAGAGCCAAAAATGCTTTGCAGGGGCCAGCATTGCGGGGTAGTGGGTAAAGCTGCTGCCTGCGATGCTGGCATCCCATATGGGTGCCAGTTCAAATCCTGGTTGCTCCACTTCCAATCCAGCTCCCTGCTTAGGACCTGGGAAAAGCAGCAGAGGATGGCTCAAATGCTTGGGCCGCTGCCACCCACATGGGAGACCTGGAAGAAGCTCCTGGCCCAGTACTGGCTGTTGAGGCCAACTGGGGAGTGAACCAGTGGATGGAAGATCTCCCTGTCTCTCCCTTCTCTCTGTAACTCTTTCAAATAAATAAATAAATTTTTTTTTTCAAAAAGCTTTGCAATCCTGTAAATGGGAGGTAGATTTGGGGTCGTTAGGGTGTATCATGTTCAATACTGTCAATTTTAGATAGTGGAACAGAGGCCAAGAAGGGTAACTAGTTCAGGTGAACACGGTAAAAGGGTACGCTAAAAACAGGAAAACCAACCAGGATTTCCGGTAAATCAAGTAGTTGTGTTCTTCTCATTTTGTTTCCTAGTCCAAAAGAGAGACAGATTTAAAGAGGTATGGAACAAAAGGACAGTAAGTACCAGGAGAGCCCTGTAAGATGAGAAGGAAGCCGATAGGCAAGGCACGTCTCAAAGGCCTGGAAACCTCGGAGCCTGCAAAGTGCAAACAGCTCCCCTCGGCCTGTTGAGATCCCACGGCATCCCTTCATTGCAGCCCAGGGCAGCCCAACACTTGACGTTCATGACAATGACCCCGAGTCAGACGGCAAAGATCACGTTTCTTGTATTCTGTTTTAAAAGGTAGGCAAGTGTGTAATGCAGCCTCAGAAATATTCCCATGCAAAACGGCTAGAATAAATATATGATTGGCTGTGCGGAGGGATAAGCTTCAGTTATGTGGAAAATGCATTTACACGGAACCGTCTATGTCAGATAAATGAGGCGTTTCTGTATTTGCACAATGTTCAGCATGTATTCCAAGTCTTGGCTAGCGTGAAGGTTTCTGTTAAATGAAAAATGAGCTTTACTTGTGTCTAAATCTCAGCTTAAGTGCACTCTCTAAAACCTTCCTGGGAATTTTTTGGACAGGTGTCTTTTCTCAAACAGCATAATATTTGGACATTACATTTTAAATATGTGCAGATAAAGATGATATTCCAAATCTGTATTTCACTTATAACCAGATGGGGTAACGGTAGTGAGAGTTACTGAGAGGCAGTGCTTCATGGAACAAAAATGGAAGTAACATCCTACCTCCTCCTAATCCTGCCCGAGGTTTGCGGCTGCCGGTTCCAAAACGAATGTCGCATTACCCCAGGTCGCGAATGATTTCATGTGGTCAGACCAACACCAAATCTACGATCTTGTCTCCATGCAGGGTATGGTACTTTTCCTTTTTTAAAACCTAGGGTTTGGGGGACAATGTAAACAGACTTCGCCACCTGCAGGCTCTTAAGAACTGGGACGCATGTGTTCCCTGGCAGGATCCAGCTGCAAGCCTGTTACATTTCATCCACACGGGGCCTGGAGAAGAATCTGAACGTGGATTTCTGGAGAGGCAGTGAGCGCCTCTCACTCTCCTGCCTGTTCTTCTCTGAAACACTGCCTGTCTGGCTCCCAGGGCTTCTGACTTTTTGATCCCAGACTTAGAGCCCTCACTCTTTTTAGGGCAGGATGGGTTAGGGGACAGCCACTGCCACTCAGAGTTTTGTGCCTTTTTGTGCTTGTGGCACATTGTAAAAAGACAGACACGCCAACGGTAGATTGAATCCAAACTGATCAAGTCGGCCTTTAGTTAGGAGGATGTCACCATCGCAGTATGATCCCTGTCTCCCGGAATTTGGAAGAGTGTCCAGGTGACTGCAACACACTGCTGAGTATCAGTCTACCACCCTGGCTCCAAGCACTGCCTTAGGCACTCTTAAGACATACTTACTGATTCTCCCAGAACATATGAGGGGACTTCTAAAAAGCTTCTGGAAAAATATAATTTAAAAAATTAGCCACTTTTAAAAAAAGATTTATTTAGTTTGGAAGTCAGTTATAGAGAGAGAGGTAGGGGTGGGTAGGGAGACAGAGAGAGATTTAGGGAGAGGGGGAGAATCTTCCATCCTCTGGCTCACTTCCCAGATAGCCACAAGGGCCAGGGGTGGACCAGGTTAAAGCTAGGAGCCAGGAGCTTCTTCCGGGTCTCTCACTGTGGGTGGCGAGGCACAAACACTTGGGCCAGCTTCTGCTGCTTTTCTCAGGCCATTAGTAGGGAGCTGGATTGGAAGTAGAGCAGCCAGGACATGAACTAGCACCCGCATGGAATCCTGGCATCACAGGATGCCACAACATTGGCTCCAGAAAAAATATAATCAAAAGTCAAGTTTATTTTGGTGCAAAACATCGAATTCTATGCATAGTTTTCTTCATAATGCTCATTTTCCATGAACTTTTTTGAAGATCCTTGCACTGTCTTTTCTTACTATAGGCTTGTGGTTTAGTGGAGTTGCATCATTACAGGCAAGATGTCTTGTAGGCATAAATAAAGCATGGACCTACAACCCTCACTCCAGGGAAAAGAGCCCAGTGCCCGTGAGGATGGACCCACCAGGAACCAACAGGAGGAAATGGCAGCTTGGACAAGTAGAATCCACGTGGCCAAGTCCTGTTCCACAGCTCTTCAAAAGACAGTGAAAACGTATCATACATTTAAAATCTGCAAAAATTCATCGAGTGCAAAAATTCATCATCATACTGTGTGCCAGGCCTAGGCTGATTTGTTTCCTGTATATTGTCTCATTGAACTCTGACCAACAAGATAAATACACTTTTATGTTACAGAACTTCTCAAGCAAACATTTAAGATAGAATGGCATAGAGGCTGGCACTGTGGTGCAGAGGGTTAAGCCATGGCATGTGTCACTGGCATCCCACATGGGCACCGGTTCAAGTCCCAGCTGCTCCACTTCTGATCCAGCTTCCTGCTGATGCGCCTGGGAAAGCAGAGGAAGATGGCCTCTGTACCCATGTGGGAGACCTGGAAGAAGCTCCTGACTCATGGTTTCAGACTGGTCCAGACCTGGTTGTTTCAGCCATTTGGGGATGAACTAGCAGACAGAAGATCTCTCTCTGTCTCTCTGTCTTTCTCTCCATCTCTCTCTCTCTCTCTGCCTCTCTGTCTTTCAAATAAATTAAAAAATCATAAAAAATGAATGGCATAATCTCTGAAGGCCCCAAGATGCTTTATGATTCTTCATCCATATTTGCTTTAATGGTAGGAATTTGTGTTCAGGAAGAATGGTTTGAACGTCCAGGTTGTGAGTATAGGCTTTCCATCTGAGAGATTTTGAAACTTCAGCTTGTATAAGAATTATAGTTCAAAGTAATACACAACACATAACACACAAAATAAGTACGCTTTCTTTACGGATGGCTGAAGGGATTTTTAACAGGAATTTTGACTATGGGCACATTGAAGTGTTCACACCATGCAAGATGCAATTCTGTCTATGCTGTAACTCTTGCATTTAGCTTGTTGCAAGGAAAATCTTACTTACAGCACATCAGAAGATCATCCCAGCAGACCATTCCACCTGAGCAGAGGTCTCCATACTGTTACAATCATTTTTAAAGATTTATTTATTTATTTGAATGTCAGAGTTACAGAGAGAGAAGGAGAGGCAGAGAGAGGTCTTCCATCCACTGGTTCACTCCCCAGTTGGCCACAATGGCCAGAGCTGCATTCATCTGAAGCCAGGAGCTTCTTCTAGGTCTCCCACACAGGTGCAGAGGCCCAAGGACTTGGGCCATCTTCTACTGCTTTTCCAGGCCATAGCAGAGAGCTGGATCAGAAGTGGAGCAGCCAGGACTCAAACTGGCGCCCATAAGGGATGCCGACACTGCAGGTGGCGGCTTTACCTGCTACTACAATGCGCCGGCCCCTATAATCGTTTTTAGCAAAAACAAATTTTGCCACATTGTGACAGATGACTCTTATGATGGTCCCTATAATTCCCATCTCCTTATGTTCATGTCTTTATGTTGTTTCCTTCTCTTGTGTTGTGTGTGGGATCAGTAACTTGCTTTTCAGTAAAATATGGCAAGGGTGACAGGATGTCACCTTTATGGTTATGATGCATACAGTTGCAACGTCTGTCTTGCAAGAGACCCTTCCTTGCCGGGTCTGATGGGTAAGTGGTTGGGTGTAGGAAGCCCACATGGTCAAGGGCTAGTCCTAGGTGGCCTCTAAGAGTTAAGACTGGCCACCAGTCAACAGCCAGCAAGAAGTGAGAGCCAGAACTTCTAGAGCTACAAGAAAATGAATTCTGCCAAAAAACCTGAAGAGTTTGGAAGTAGGATTTCCCCGGGGAAGCCCCTGATGACGCCACAATGGTCAATACCTGGACTGCAACCTTGTACACACCCTGAAGCAGAGAACTTGTAAAAGCTGTGACCGAAATCTCATGTGCAGAAAGCCAGGAAACAACAAACATGTGGTCTTAAGCCAGGAACTGCAGATAAATACACACACTAATCAGAATTTGGTAACATATTGGATCCTACTTCAAAGGCCTACGAGTTGAGAACCTCTGATCTAGTCCAACAGGTACAGGGAAACTGAAATTCACAGAGAAGAAAGCATGTGTTCTGGTTGTTTGGTTCCAATTCTGCCTCTTCAATCTTCTCAGGACAAATGACTTCAACTCTTTTGTTTTCCCATCTATAGAGTGAAAAGTTGGACCAGCTGACCTGGAAGGGCAATTTAGCCTTCAGTCTGTTCTCCTGTCTCCGAGCCCTCGCCTTGTTTCCAAGTATGTTCTACGGGACACTTGCTTTAAAGGTTTCCAGGTGGAGAGAAAAATGACGTGGTCAAATACAGTTGGGAGGCACTGAGTTAAATGTTGAACAGGTTTCTCTATTTCAGGCCCGCTCAGAGCTATTCACTTGCTGACATCCGCTGGGAATGTCCAGTAATGAGATGGAGTCAACAGCATTTTCCATACTTATTTGATCATGAAGCCTCCTTACTTTTGTCCTCTGAGTTTTGGGACCAGTGTTTCACAAAGCACATTAAAAGAAGGTCCACAAACTTCCTTATAATGATCAAAACTCTCCTCCAGATGGATAGAAAAATCCCAGTGAGAAGGGTTCACATTCCTTCTATTCTCCAACGCCGTTCAATGACAGGAAGGTCAGAGGCACCAACACACAACACAGGCGCGCGGCTGATCTGGCTGGGCAGACACAGTGGAGGAGATGCAGTGGAGACACACTGACACTTCTGCAGGGGCAAAGCGTTCATCTGGGAGACGCACTTGAACTCTACAGGGAACTTCCATCATGCTGTTGCCCCGGACAATAACATGTTTCATTCTTATTTATGATCTTTCCTCTGTGAACTGCCTCCATCATACTTACACGAGTGTAATGTGTAATGGCTTCTCTCCCCTTCCTCTATTGCCTCCTTCTTTCTCTCTTCCCTCCTCCCCTCTCCTCTTTTTCTTTCTTTCTCCTCCTTTCTCTTTTTCCTATTTGACAAATCCTTTCTTTTATTTGTTTGCGACAAAGGGCTTTGAACGATTGTTCGGGGTGGAAAGGCAGTACCCTCCTATCCTACCTGTGATGCCCAACGCAACGCACAGGTGGAACCCTTCCTGAAGCAGCCCAGCAATGTCCATGAACCAAGAGCAGCAGAGCGGCCGGTCTTGAAATCACTGTAACGCCTCAAGGCCTCAACTCAGAGCGGTTATTTCCCAAGACTTTCCGAGCTGTCCAGAGAAGTCATCAAAAGCAAGCAATCTGTATTTCGCTGCAGGAGTCGTGTGGTGGCGCGACGTGAGGGAAAGGCTCTGTTCCATCTGGTCTCTTGGTGAACGAACTTCGTCCTCCCTTCAGATAGAGAACCTGCATGGTCTTCAGCTTTAAGCCCTAAGTCCTCTGTCATTGCCAAGGCCACACCCCTCACACCCCACCCCTACCCCCGTGCAAGGCTTCAGGGACAATGTAACAGTCCCTCTCCAGCCCAGACCCCAGGGTCTGCCTCCCCAGCTGCTCAGACCTGGTGCTGACTTTGAACCTGGCCCCACAATGCTCTTGGGTTTCACCGCAGTCCCATGGCCCCATTCTAGTAACGGGTTGTTTTCTGCAAGAAACACCATCACGTTGAACACCAACTTGACAAAAATGAAGAATAAAACAGACACTCTGAATAAAATATGTGGGTAGAAAAATGATGTGGGCATGATAATACAATAAAGTCTTTTTAACCACCCTCCAGGCAAAACACATATTTTTCAAACTCATAAGTTCTATACATTTAAAAAAAAATGCCTCCCCCGGTGACCCAGGGCAGCCTGGTACACGTGCGCCATGGATCATTCCTAAGTGTGGCTGGCCTTCTGCTGGCACAACATCAATTTCCCCATGTCTGCCGCTTACGGGATTGCACTGCAAGCCACCGGGTCACCTACATACAGGCCGGGTGTGAACTCTGCCAGTGAGTGAGGCCCAGAATCAACATTTCCCTGAACTTGGCCTTCTTGAGTCAAGGAAAAGAGGCAGAAAAGGACGGACTACTGCTCTCTGTCTGTCTGCCCCGAGAATTTCAAGCACCTGTCTCAAGCGCTCCAAACGTGACTCCCCCAATATATGTGTCTATTTATTCTTTTTTCCCCATGATCCGTATTTACCATGGATCAGGCACTTTGTTAGGCTCTTGGCAAGACGCAATTCTTGCCTGCAAGAGACTCAGCATGTAAGGGCCAGCGCCGTGGCTCACTTGGTTAATCCTCCACCTCTGGTGCCAGCATCCCATATGGGCACTGGGTTCTAGTCCCGGCTGCTCCTCTTCCAGGCCAGCTCTCTGCTGTGGCCCGGAGTGCAGTGGAGGATGGCCCAAGTGCTTGGGCCCTGCACCCCATGGGAGACCAGGAGAAGCACCCAGCTCCTGGCTTCGGATCGGCGCAGTGTGCCGGCCGTGGCAGCCATTTGGGGAGTGATCCAAAGGAAGGAAGACCTTTCTCTCTCTCTCTCTCTCTCACTGTCTATAACTCTACCTGTCAAATAAAAAAATAAAATAAAAAAAGAGAGACTCAGCATGTCTTGATGGAAGAGTGTGGATGAAGACCCAGGCTGACTCTTCTGTCTCTGCAGGGAGAGAGGGACTCGTGGCTGCCCTGCCTTTGGAAAGAGGAGTCATCTGTGGCCACAGAGAGAGGGCTGGCAGTGCTAAAATCTGATTACTCCTTAGCTCTCAGCAGGGTCTAAAGCCACATCCATGCCCTAACGTGAATCTCCCCAGGAGCTGGAAAGAGCCTCTGCTTTGATCTGGGTGTAGTTCCCAGAGTGCGAACACGGGTGACACCCACGGAACTTCACACATCATGTGTCTGCACTCCGCTGCAGACAAAATCAGCTCAGGTTTTCAAAAAGTAAAATAATTGCCTCCCTCCAGGGCCATGTTAGAGATTCTGCTGACCACGATTCCGGCTTCAGCAGGTTGTAAAAGTCCCTGGGTGACACAGATGTGCAGCTAAGGCTGGGGCACGGCCTGCACAGTCGGAGGCTGTTAAACAGTGGCGGCCTGGGGAAGCGGCCAGGGCAGGCATGCGGCCTTTCGTGTGGAGAGGCAAAAGCAGAGCTGTTACTGCTCCGTGGTGTTGGCCCCTAGAATCCCAGCCGCTCCATCCAGCAGGGACTGGGGTGGTTCCTGGTGGGAACATAAACTGGTGCAGCCAGTGTGGAAGACAGTACGGAGATACCTCAGAAATCTGAAAATAGGTCTACCATATGACCCGTGTGGGAATTTACCCAAGTGAAATTATATCAGCATATGAAAGAGTGATCTGCACCCCCATGTTTTTACAGCTCAATTCACAATAGCTACACTATGGAATCAACCCAGATGTCCATCAACTGAAGACTGGATAAAGAAATTATGGTGTTTGGGGGCTGGTGCTGTGGTGCAGTGGGGTAAAGCCCTGGCCTGAAGCGCCGGCATCCCATATGAGTGCCAGTTCAAGCCCCAGCTGCTCCTCTTCCAATCTAGCTCTCTGCTATGGCCTAGGAAAGCAGTAGAAGATGGCCCAAGTCCTTGGGCCCCTGCACCAGTGTGGGAGACCAGGAAGAAGCTCCTGGCTTCGAATTGGCATAGCTCTGGCCGTTGCGGCCATCTGGAGAGTGAACCAGTGGATGGAAGACCTCTCTCTCTGTCTCTACCTCTCATAACTCTTTCAAATAAATAAAATAAATCTTTAGAAAAATAAATTATGGTGTATATATATGCTATGAAATACTACACATGGTTAAAAAAAGATGAAATCCCATCTTTTGCAACAAAATGGATGCAACTGGAAACCATTATACTTAGTGAAATAAGCCAGTCCCCAAAAGCCAAATACCGTGTTTTCCCTGATCTGTGGTAACTAATAGAGCACCTAACAGGTAACTACAGGAGCTAAACTGACATCTGAGGCTGGATGACTGTTTACAGCCCTTCTCTCGACTGCTGAGAAACGGTGTTTTGCTCTTTGTACTATTTGTTGAACTCTTTACTTAGTGTAGGGTTAATCTTAGGAGTATAAAGTACACTGCAAAGAGATCTTTGTAGAAATTAAGCATGGGAATAGGAGAGGGAGGAGGAGGAAGGGTGGGAGCGTGGGCAGGAGGGAGGGTGGGAAGAATCTCTGTGTTCCTAAATCTGTGTATATGAAATGCATGAAATTTTTGTACATTCAATAAAATTTAAAAAAAAGATATTTATTTATTTGAAAGGCAGAGTTACAGAAGGAAAGAGGGAGATGGGGAGAGGGGGAGGGGGAGGGGGAGAGAGAGAGAGAGTGCCTGCAACAGCCAGAGCTGGGCCACATCAAACCCAGGATCCTGAAACTCCACCCGGTCTCCCATGTGGGTAGCAGAGGCCCAAGCGCTTGGGCCATCTTCTACTTCCTTCCAAGGGGCATTAGCAGGGAGCTGGATTGGAAGTGGAGCAGCTGGGAATTGAACCAGCTCTCTGCTATGGGAGGCCTTTGTCACAGGCAGCAGCTTAACCCTCTGTGCCAAATGCCAGCCCCTTGATAGCTCTATTGCCGCCAAAGGGAGGGGCTCAGCCCTCTTGTGCTTGGGCCTGAAGCCAGCAGCAGGAGGAGGGGTGGGAGCGTTCTGGGTCCACAGTTTAGGAGTCGGTGCAGCCTGGAGGGGGCAGGGCCAGGGCAGCAGACAGCACTGGCTGGCGTCTGGGAGCTCCCCGTGCTGACTGCGCTCCCGGGCTGTGTCCGTTGGCAGCACTCTGCCCCACTCTGCTCTCCTATACGCCCTTGGCTTTGGGGGCTTCTCTGGTTTAGTCCTGTGCCCTGGGACCTCCCTGGGTCCCTAATAAACGGAGATGGTTTTCCACTCCCTGAAGAATGTGTGAGTAATTACCCCACGTGTTAGGGTTGCTGCTGTCAGACGGGGCACTTAGCACACTGCGTGCAGAGAACCGCTATCATCACCAGTGGATGTGGCCTGAGGGAGACATTGGTGCTTCACGGGTTGGTCCACAAAGGGTCTCGCACACAGTAGGCACACAGTGACTATTAATAAAACGAATGTTCATCTGAGCCACAGATTTCATTACCCAAATTAGAAAGCTTCTCCTTTCTTAATTACAAGGGCATGCTTTCAAACTGTTTAATGACATCTTGTTTCGTAGCCTGCTTAATAAATCATTGCTGCCAACATCAAGTTCCCCATGTCGGCAAATCATCTAAATATTTAACTGATTCTTTTCCCTCTCCAAGCTTTCATGCAGACCCTTGACACCGTGTGGCTGAGGTCCAGCCCCTGAGGCTTGAGCACTTCGGGTCTACATATGCAACCCTTCCTTCCCGGGGCACAGCTGATCCCAATGGGTGGCTAAGTCTGGAGTCATCGGCACCCCCGCCCTGCCATGCCCCTGTGCTCTCATTTCCTCTACTGGAGGGGCTGGAAGCAAAACATTCATTTTCTCAGTGTCACTGTCACTTAGGCATGGCCTGGTGCGCAGTTTTGGCAAACAGGAGGCTAAGGGAACTCTGCCAAGAGCGGAGAGGCGACCCGGGGAAGTGGCACTCGCCCACTGGTGGCGAGTGTGGTGGTGTCGCCAGGCAGGCTTCTCTCCTGGTACACAGCTGGCGCTCTGAGAGAACAGGCAGTTCTATCAGCACAGGGCAAGGCCGAGCGAGCTATGGAGAGCCCAAGAAAGGGGGACAGAACACCACACAGCTGCCTCTGGCTTGGTGAGAAAAAACAGCTCCTGTTGCTTAAGTCCCGTGAGAGCTGGGCTTTCTGTTACTTGCAGCCAAATGCATTTTTATGTTGGACAGCTGTGATGCCCACTGAGGGGCCTCATGTGGAAAGTAAAAGTTCCAGGTGAGATCTTCAAGGTGTCCCCTTGCGGCCACCACAAAGCCAGATAAAAGATAAAGATTCAGGATGTGTTTTCAGCATCTTAAAATATGTTTATGTTAAAAAACTGTATTTATTTGAGAGGAGGAGGAAGAGAGAGAGAGGGGGAGAGAGAGGGAGAGAGACAGAGAGAGAGAGAGAGAGAGGGAGAGAGAGAGCGCGCGCGCATGTGCATCGGCTGGTTCACTCCCCAGGTGCCCACGATGGTTGGAACTGGGACTGAGGCCAGGAGCTGAGAGCTGGGAACTCAACCCAAGCTTCCCCACGGGTGGCAGAAACACAATCACTTGGGCATCACCTGGTGCCTCTCAGGCTCTGCCTTCGCAGGAAACAGGAGCCAGGAGCAGAGCTGGAACAGACCCAGGCACTCTGATGTGGGCTACAGGTTCTTCACTGCCTAAAGCCTGCACCATTTTCAGCGTTTTAAAGAATTCTTTACTAGGTCTTCGCTATGTAAAATAAGTTGAAGGCTAAATTTAGATTTGGGGCAGAGAATTTTATAGGTTTGCTAATGATGGGTTTTAAAGGAAATATTTGTCTAACTGAAAACCAGCTTCTGTGATTAAGCAATTAAATCTCAACAAGGCAGACATCATTATTTCTTAAAGATAATTTAAGATGCAAACAAGTCACATGATGCTATGGTTTGATACCATATAGCATGAATATTAAATGTCTAAATTTAAATATTATTTGCTCCAACCACTTCCACCCGCATATAGTTTATTATAGACTCTGTTGAGCTAGAATGTGTGCAATGGGGACATGGGGACAGTCACTAATTAAGGAGAAAGTGCTGAGCCCACCTTGGGTCACCTCTAGGGAAGTGATCAAAAAATTGCTACAAAAAAAAAAAAAAGAGTGGGAAAAAGAGGGATTCTGTGGAAGCAAAAAATGCCAACATTAGCCACATACTGAGTCCAGGCTACACTGAAAGTGCTGCACCCAACAATCTTATAAAGCAGACCTATTTTTCCCCCACATTTCACAGAGAGTGACTTTGAAGAACTGGGAGAATTCTTCCCTTGTCTGAGGTCACATATTTAATCCTATGTAGTCTGATTCCGGAATCTATGTTCTTATCCATGACCCCGGATTGCCTCCCTGTCATTGCCAGAACTGACCACGAAAAAGCTTCCAGGAAACACAGAAATTTCAAGAGGGCACCCAATTTTAAGAGGGAGTAGGAGTTTGGGTGTATCTCAATTTCTAGAAACTTCATGTCAATAGTTGCTGAAATATGAGCCTATTTTCAAAAGTTAGTGAGAAACAGAGTTAAAAGTTAAAATTGGGGTGGGTGTTTGGCCTAGTGGCTCCGATACCCACAGCTGATGTCAGAGAATCTGGGTTCCAGCCCCCAGCCACTCCTGATCTTGGCTCCCTGCGAAGGCCCACCCTGGGCCTCGGCCATCCCCATGGGATCCTGGCGTTAGTCTGCCCCAGCCCTGGCTGTGGAGGGCATTCGGGGGTTGAAAAAGTGCAGAGATCATCTCTGTCTCTGCCTCTCAGATAGAGACATACTTTTTTAAAAAGGATAATTTTATTTTAGTGATTTTTCTTCATAGTACACATTTTCAATGAACTTTTTGAAGACCCCACAAACAATTCAATCATTTTAGCTAAATACATTTTATCTCCGTATTTGTTTAAACCACCTTCTAGTTTTATTATGGAAAATAAAAACACGGAACAACTCCCAGTGTTTCCTAAAAGTAAACGCCTTCTAACATTAAGATATGGATCCTAAAGAAAATATTTGTTTAACTGAGAAACAGCTGCTATTAAGCAATTAAGTCTCAACAAGACAGACTTCATTACTGTTCAAGGATCATTTAAAATTGAGACGATGCCGAGTTGGCTGGGCAATAGATCCGTCCATCTCTCTGTGGGTGTCCAAGGTTTCAAAATTTCATTAAACTACAAATTCAGGTTTTTTATGGGGGGGTGGGGGTTGTTGCCTGTATATCCTGAAGGAAACAGTTACTGGATCTTTCGGCCAATCGAAACGCAGTGCATCTGAAAACTCTCGTTTTATAAGTTACACGGGGTTAGAAAGAGATGGAGCCTGGAGCAGAAAGACGGTAACAAGGTTTCGCCTCCTCCAGGATGAGTGTGTGGAAATTAGCTATGACGTCAGCAGCAGCCACCTCCCTGGCGGTGGAGGGCGTGGCTTCCGATGATTACACTGCTGCTATTTTGAGTAATGAGATGGGGCTCTTGCACAGCAAGCGGTAGATTTTGCTGGGTTCATTTAAATTTTATGGAAATGAGCATTTATCAGTTGACATCTACTGAAGCCCCTCTCTCATGCTTGCCTTTCTTTTTCCAAAGTTCTTTGAGAGCAGAGGAAGGTGTCTATAAAAGCAATAATCGTACTTCTTCCTTGGCAAGATGGAACTGACCCCACTGAACTCTCAGTGGAACTGACAGTCCCCTTGGCCCCGCCCTAGGGAGTGGAAAGAAGGTGGGAGAAACCCATGAGTACCTGCTTTCCTACCCAGCACCCAGGCACTGTTGGAAAGATAGTTACTGGGGTGTGCAGGCCACAGAACTGTTATCAGAGACCATGTTTCCCTCGGGTGATGGGATAACCTAAAAAGCATCCCATCCCATTTTTTCACATTTACCAGAAAACAAAAACTAGTGGTGAACCAGGTTCTATGGAATCAGGATTTATACGAAACAAAAACAGATCTCAGAACGATCTCTGGATGATTGTAATTTTGCAGGGCTCTTCTCGACTCGCAGCACTTTGCAATTTCTCCCAACCCTTGGCCTACGTCAGGCCAAAGGCAAGCACCAGGGCTTGCCCACCTGCTGTCCTTCTGCCCCTCAGCAGCATGGACAAGCTGAAGAAACGCTGAGCCCTCCCGTCATCGTTCCCCTCTCAGGTCAAGCAGCACGGCAGGTGGCAGGTGAATGGGGCATGTGGAACATGAGCGGACACACATCAATTACAATACAAAAGAATTCCCAGACCCCAGCTGCTCCCCAGAGCTTTCGCCAGCCCCAAGTCTCTATGGTAACTGAACTTCCCGGGGCCTCCCTGGGTATGCAACTGGTAGATTTTCTCCTTTTTCCTTCTCAAGGAAAGTTCTCAAAACTGATTTAAATATAATGATAGCCTCATCTCCACGTGCTCAATGGGAGCTGTATTCATGTTGGGTGGGCTGCCTTTCAAAATGTATCCATGTCTTCCTTCAAACACTGCACAAAGGTGACTTTTCTCCTAATTAGGGGTTCCTTTCCAGAAAACCCTGAAAAGTTGGGGATGGAAGGTGGTACTGTTCCTTTAGGGATGACTGGGTTCGGGTTGCCAGGCAACTAAGTAGCAATAAAAGGAGAAGGGGACCCCTGCTGAACAGAACCGCCACCACATTTCGCGAATGCGCCCCTGCTGTCCTTATGTGGTGTAGCTTTTCCTGGCGTGTCCACCCTGTGGTCCTGCGTGGAGGGGTTCCACGTGGGCAAACGCTCAAGGCTTAGCTTGACTCGGGGGTCAGGCAGAGATGAATATCTGTCAAGGATTTGCTGCATCCTGAGAGTATCCTTAGCAAATGTTTCATTTTCCTAGCAAATCAGTAGCGGTATTTTTTCAACGCTTCATTTTATAGTTGAGGGAAATCAGACTCCGGGCAAGTGGCCTACCGATCACTGAGAAAGAATTTCAGCTCCGATCTTGCTGATTTTTAAAGTGCACCTTCTTTCTGCCCATCACGTAGCTCCTAATGCTTCTTTCTTTTATGTTTCAGAAATCACTCTGTCTGTGGTTCTTCCTACCCTTGGAGCTATTTAATCCACAGAAACAAATACACCACATCTTCCCCTGGGATGCAAAGGGAACACACGGCCATATATCCTGTCCCCCTTTCTCCTCCCTGTTTTCTCTCCAAAGTCTCAAAAAGATTTGGCTGAAGCCCTAAGGTGTCAGCAGTTGGCCTCTTGGAAGCATACTTGATATTAGAGTGTTTGACCAGTCAGCGACATTGATTGATGTGTTGAGCTGATCCGAGGCAAATTATCCTCACTCACTAACCCACATCACCCTGACAGAGGCAGACACCACTCATTTAAAGGAAACCACAGCTGTTGAACCTTAGGTATTCGAGACTGTAAATATTACGTTTCAGATTAGAAAGGAAGAGAGGGGAAGAAGAAAAGAAAGAAAACCCTAACACTTCAACTCCTTTGTCAAGAAAATCTTTTCCAGGTGAAACTCAAAAGCTGTCGTCCTCCAGAAGTTTGAGCAACTGCCATTAGGGTGGGAAAATGAGAGGCAGCCGGGGTAGGACAGGATGTCCTGAGTGATTTTATGATACTTCTGACCTTAAAAGGCACGCACGGAGATGTAAGTGCTCTAGCGATTTTGCAGATCTTGAATTGGCCTGTCTCGAAGGCCGCGCGAACACATCCTGAGGTTTGACATTTGCTGCGATTTCTCCCCCTCTCTTCTAAAGATCACCGCGCAACAAGGCCGCAGAACCCACCAAATGGGAGCGTCGGTGGGAAGTTACTAAAGCAGGTAGTGAGGGTTCGCTGGGGGCTGCACTTAAGCAAATCTGAAAATCGCTGGCTCTGTGGTGGAGAGAAATAAACACTTTGCTCGCAATTTGTCTTTGGCTTGCCTTTCTGCGATGGCTTAGTGACAGCAACACTTTCCTGGCACCGAATTAGCTGAACAGCACGCGGGAAGGAAAGAAGATAAACCCCAGAGAGGAAAACATGCTGCAGCCTTATTTTTTTTTATTCCCTTTTACTTTTAAAGATTAAGTTTAAAAGAATAAAAATACGTGATCACGTCAGGCAATATGTCTTCCTCTGACAGGCGCTGTAGACTGTTTAGGGGTGGGTGTCTCCCAGAACCTGGGAACCACGGTGCAAAAGGCATCAGCCAAAGAACTCCCAAATTGTAGTCACCTAATTAAATTCTTAGATGTTCACCAGCAAACAGGGACATGTAGCCAAAACGTGAACTTGAGTGTTGAGAGCTTGCTTGCTGAGTCGTGTCAAAGGCCAATGACGGCTTCTCTGTTGGGCTCCCTACATATGGTGAAACCATATTGACTAATTGCTTAGCAATTGGGAGAATTAAGAAAGCAGAGTTCAGATGGAGTTGCGGGGAGAATAATCGGTTAGACTTAGAATTAAAAACAAACACGATGACATTCACAACAAAAATGAGAAAATTAATAGAGCAGCTAGGCTTGGGATAAAAAATTTAAAAATATTATGCATTTTTAAATGGGCCAAATACAGGGAAACTCATGAACCTATTTCATAACAAAATGGTTTTTTAAAAATAAGGAAATCAGATCCACGTTGATCAAGTGGTGAGTTCATGAGTACTTATAATTCAAAGGGAAAATAACAGCTCAAGTTATTTTGTGTAAAATTTTGGGGACAGAGAATCTCAACAATCTAACTACCCAGCTAGCTGCCATGATTCTTCTTCGACCTTGCTGGTATGACCGATCCACCCTGTGTTCAAACATCCCAGGACTGTCAGACAACAGGGTGTGTGGCTCACTTCCTCCAAGGGACAGATGGGGCATAGCCAGCGGTCTGTCATCCCTGGGGACTTCACCCAGGAATAAGAGGATTCCCAAGCTCCAGCCTTCCCCACCCACTAGGGCCACTGTCACCACTAACTCGTGGGGCTGTGCAGTTCCCAGGTGTGGGAGACGCTTGGAGCCCTCACTGCAAGCTAACACCTGACTCCTAGCAGCCCTTGCGGGTAGATGGCTGCACGTGGGCAGGGGCACTTTGTGTCTCATCAGGGCAATTCTCCAAAAGGAGACAAAAGGGAGTTTGGGAAAGTCATCAGGAGTGTCACATACAGCTGGGACCATTCCCTTTTAAGGAAGAAAATGTATAGTTTTTGTTAGAGAGAGGGAGAAGGAGGTGGGGGGGGGAGACACACACACACAGAGAGAGAGAGAGAGAGAGAGAGAGAGAGAATCACACCTTGCCCCTTGTGCTTGTTCTTACTCTGCAGCGCCCTGATGCATTCTTGCAAAAGGTCGATCGGATGCCACCGTGTCTGAGCTCACAGCTGTCTCAAGACTTCCCTGTGCCTTCCCTCGGCAGCCTGCCAGTGCCTCCGCACTCGGGCTTCTGTCCAGCAGTCCCTCCTCATCCTCCTGTCTCAATACTGGCCCCACATTCCTTTCTCAAGCCTCATGGCTCAGTCTCGCTTTGGCCATTGCTGGGCACACTCTCCCCTTTGATCTCTGGGGCCAGTTCTTTCTAACGATTTAAGTCTCAGCAGAAAAAGGTTGCCTGGGGCCAGCGCCGTGGCATAGCGGGTAAAAGCCACCACCTGTAGGGCTGGTACCCAATATGGGCATCAATTCGAGTCCTGGCTGCTCCACTTCTGATCCTGCTCACTGCTATGGCCTGGGAGAGCACTGGAAGATGGTACAAGTCCTTGGGTCCCTGCACCCACGTGCGAGACCCAGAAGAAGCTCCTGGTTTCAGATCGGCACAGTTCCAGCTGTTGCAGCCAACTGGGAAGTGAACCAGTGGATGGAAGATTCTCTCTCTCTCTCTGCCTCTCCTTCTGTCTGTGTAACTCTGACTTTCAAATAAACAAATAGATCTTAAAAAAAAAAAAAAGAAAAAGGTTGCCTCTTCAGAGTGGATTTCCCTGATGATGCTACCAAAACGGTCCACTCACCCGACTCACACCCTAACAGCTTTCACTGTTCTCAGCCCAGCACCACGCTTTGTAGCATGGTTCCCAAATCACCTTGTGTGTCTGTGTTTTGTTCACCTGTTTCCTGTCCACTCCTTTCCTAGGAAATGTAGGAGCCACAGCGCTTCCTCTGGTCACCCTCCCCATCCCTGTGTACAGCAGAGTGCCTGGCATCTGGGGGGGTTCTCAATGCATCTTCATTTATGTGAATGTATGAGTGTTTTAGTTGGGGGAAAAAGGGCTGGGTTCCAGATTTTGGGTGGGAAGTAGGCAGTATTACCGTCTCCATTGTACAGACCAAGAAACTGGGGCTTGGGCAAGCTACGTCTTACTCAAATTTATACACTTAGTAAATGATGGAGCCTCGATGCAGAACAAGTTACTAAGACTTCAGAGGTTCTGCGGGTAACTGCTGTGCTGTGTCCTGGCAATGACTTGCCCAGGACACTAAAGTTTGAAAGGTTAGAAAAGGTATCAGGACTCCATGCTCTGTCTTTGGGCTAATGTCCCCTACAGTTTCTGAATCTGAGGCTTTATCATTTGTAGTGAATTTGTTTCTTGACACAGTCCCCTTTGCTATTTCTTAAGGTTTGCCAAAGTCTTTTGTAGTTGAACAAGATGGTAAGAACATGACACTCTGAGAGAAAGTGGTGTAGCCTGCCAGTGTGGCCAAGTCCCTGGGGCTCATGGGATAGGGCACCAGAAGAGATGTAAGTGTCATGTGTCTTGGTGTTCTTGTAGTAAAAGGAATGGCAATCAAAGATGCAGAATTCACTTTGGGCTAACAACTTCCCTGTCACTCCACTCTTTCCATCTGTACAAGAAATGGATTCTGAAGTCTGTTTTGAGGGTAGGGGGAGTCCCTGGACCTGCAGAAAATCCCAAAATTTGTTTCATTTCAGTCTCTTTGGGGAAACGATCCAAAGCTTGCATAAGATATTTGAATGCCTATGCAAAACTTTTAGTTGCCTGGGACAGGCACAAGATAAGAGATGTATTTCTGAGTTTGTATCACCCTCACCTTAACCTTGGACCAAAAATATAAAGGAGATTCTAGGAAAATGGCTTTGACCTCAGACCAAGAAGAACAGAACAAACTCAAGTTATGATAAAGGACACAGATATTTCAGAGCCTGTGTTTTAAGCAAAAGATAAAGGGTGTGGGAGGGAAAGGGCTGGAGAAGAGAATCCACAGCGCTGTTAGCACAGCTGGCCCAGCTGTCTGCAACAGCACCTTCACTCCTCCAGGTGTGCTGACCCACACGGGTGACAGCAGGGCTGTGCTCAGAGAGAAGGGGCTTACCTCTCACCTACTGGAGACCGCAGGCACGTAGCGGACTGGGGGACCTGCCACAGCAGAGACTGCAGTGTTTTAACAGTAAAAGCTTACAGTAACCCAGGAGTCTGATCACAGCCGCCTGCTAATGGACACTGACGTCTGATCTCTCCCTCGTGTCAGGTGGGCAGCTCAGCACGGTGGAGCTAAGAGCAAATTGCAAATCCCTCAAGGAGACATCAATTTCTGGACTTCAGAGGAGACAAAAACCCAGACCTAGATCTGAAAAATTTATGAAGAAAGTGTACGAGTTTTAAAAATTTTGGAGATGGGACAGCTAGATAATGAGAACTAAGGCTGAGAGGAGGAAAAGTCCTCAAACATGATGCACATCAAGCTGCTTGGGGTCCTTGCAGCCATCACAGACGTGGATGGCAATGAACCCTTCAGTCCTCTCTCAGCTAAGGCACGGAGCACACACCATAGATATGCATGAGAAACCTTTAGGAGGTCCATGGACTCAGCAACACAGTGCAGGATTACAGAGTAAAGTGCCTCTGCTTTCCATCTTCCTCTAACCCTCCAAGAAGAAATCTCAAGTTCAAGTTCAAGGTTTTAACACCTCACTAACACTTCCTCATCACCTATCACAACAAAGAGGGTAGACTCCAGCTCCAAGACTTAGGCAGGCCATCAGGATCTGGCTAGATCTAAAAACATTGTTTTGTTGTCACTTTATTTCTTTGCTTCTAGCTGTTTTCATTTAGACCAGTGGTTTCCATTTAGGATTGTGATTAAATAAAGTTTTCTCTTTAATAAAAGTGTTCACAACAAGTAAATAATAGCACAGGGAGTAGGTACATTTGAACAATGTATCATGGAAAAAGTTAGGCACACACACAGCTTATGACAATTTTAGCCAACACATTCCACTCACTTCAGTGTTAACCAAGAACTCTACTAAATCCTTTATACGTATATACTATATACATGCTGTAATATATAATAACAAAACATACTTATATAATAGTATAATATAAAATATGTAATAGTATATTACATATAAAGGGCTTAGAATACGACTACGGACATATTTAACTAGATAAAGATTTTTCCTATATATTATAGATTTATCATATATAGCAATATAAACTTATTTAACTTTCTTAACTACTGCTTGAGGCTGGTCTTATTGTTATTTATGATTTTATAAGAAAAAACTAATAATCCAGTTTAAATACTTTGCAGAGAATTCAAATCTAGGGAGCTGCAAGGCCAGGATTCGAACCAGAGGACTTTGTGCTCAGGATGCATCTTCATCACAACTGTGCTATCCTGCAACCCAAAGGCCCTGCCATGAGCAATCAGCGTCGATCTGTGAACCTGGGTTATCAAAGCATCAATCAAGCCATTCTCTATAAATGGAGGACATGGAGACAAAAACAGAACCCGGTGACTACGCAGAAATATTCTAAATAGAAAATACCAAGACGATGTCCTTCAGTGCTTCATTCTCTCAGGCCCAGGACAGCTAAGCATAGAATCTGGAAAAATCGAAGCAAAGACCTCAGTGGAGCCTTGAGCAAGGTCAATGACTGCGTCTTCGTGCAGTTACAGCTGCAAGGTTGCAAGGTTTTAGGCAGCCTTCACCTTTGAGATGGGGTGGAAATCTGGCTTTTCAAACAGAACATTGAGAAATAAGAACTGAAAACAAGGATTCTTAAGGATTCCCCACAAAAAAAGACTAGAGAACTCTGGAGTGCAAGGTCAAGAAGACTTAAACCAGAAATATTCCCACAACCTCTCGATGGACAGAATTCTGTACGGAGCTGGTGAGTTCTGGACCCCTCTCCATAAAGCAGCTTTTAAATAGAATTAGTAATGGAAACTAAGGAGAGCCCAAAAGCTCAGGAAAAGCTGACAGCAGAACCACTACAAATCATGACTCAGCTGTGTAATTTTTGCCCAGCAAAAATATATTCTCTGAGTTTTGGATTGATTTTATTAAAATATCTTTTGTTTATAAACTCGCAACTTTCCAAAGCAGTTGATGTAGCCTATCACACTTTATCATTCTAGTTACTTTGGCAAATGGTGGAGAAAGTAGTTTATTACTACTTTTAAGAGAAGGAAACTGAGGCCTAAGACATTAGGATCCTAACTAGTAGAATCCCAGCTCGTGTGACATTGAGCAAGTGCCCATGGCGCCAACTGCTTTGTCATGCTGTGTCATTAATCCCCTGTGCCAACCTTGGAGGGGGCACAGGCCCTCTGCTCAGGTCTCTGGAGGCTGAAGATGGGGTGACTCGCCACTCGTCTCAATGTGCAGCAGCCAGCTTGTTCTAGGTCACAACAGCACTTCCGCTCCCGCAGTGGGAGTGCCCACCGCACAGCAACCAGTAAGCGTTACGCACCCCTGCTTGTTTTCTGGGCGAGCCGGTTGTTACCAGTTCGTTTGGGAGCTGGAACAGCAGCCCCCAAACCGGGCTGTCTGGTGCCAGATCTTCCCTTTACCCTTCTCAGTTGCGCTCATTCATTCTGAACAACATTGAAGACTTCTCAGCCACCTGCCATCTGGGCGCAGGAACCTAAAGTCTGCCCTGGAATCCTCATTTATTAATTTATATTGAAAAATACAGAAATACTGCAGAGATGGGCCAGTGCCACGGCTCACTAGGCTAATCCTCCGCCTGCGGCGCTGGCACCCCGGGTTCTAGCCCTGGTTGGGGCGCCGGATTCTGTCCCAGTTGCTCCTCTTCCAGTCCAGCTCTCTGCTGTGGCCTGGGAGTGCAGTGGAGGATGGCCCAGGTGCTCAGGCCCCTGCACCTGCATGGGAGACCAGGAGGAAGCACCTGGCTCCTGGCTTCGGATCGGCACAGCGCGCCAGCTGCAGCGCGCCACTTGGGGGGTGAACCAAGGGAAAAAGGAAGACCTTTCTCTCTGTGTCTCTCTACTGTCCACTCTGCCTGTCAAAATAAATAATAATAATAATAAAGAAATACTACAAAGATGAAAAAGCCTCATTTTATGCAACCTGGGCTTGAGTGTATGAGGTCCGTGCTAAACGGATGTGAGTTCAAGTTCTGGCTTTTGTTTTCAATGAGGCTTCTCCTATCATTACAATGACCTTCCTATCTCATCAGGGTATTGCGTGTGCATGGACCAAGGATGCCAGTGAGTCATGAGCCACAGGTGCCGCTGATGATTTCACGCCCCTCTGGGGACACATAAGAAGGATGGAGTGCCACATGCGTGTGGCTTTTATCCCAGCCCTGCTGCCTACTGTGTGACCTTGCCTGAGTTACACTGACTCTCCATGGCTCAGCATGAATCTGAAAATGACAACAGTAGGGTTGTTGGGGGGATTAGGAAGCGAATGCCGTGGCGCAGGGCATGGAGTAAACTCTCCCTAGGTTGTCAGCAACCCTCTGGATCGCGTAGATGCTAGTAAAGCCCGTCAGCGTGGGGCGCTCATCACAGTGAGAAGGGGGCTGGGGCGTGTTTATGGGCCAGGGTGGGATTCAGAGGGGCTTCAGAAAAAGCTCCTGAGAGATCAGAGAGGCAACTGTGATTGCTTTGTGACTGGATTCAGGAATGATCCAGACGAACAGTCAAAACCTCCCTCACGGCCAGCGTGGAAGTTTAAGGGCAGCCCACTCCAGGTCCGGCCGCCCCCACCTCCTGCAGGTGTCGAGCCTACCAGCCTGTTCTGCTGTAGTCTCCACACCCTTACCACACGGACAGCAGTCACGCTTCTCCCGCGTGAAAGCACCAATGCCCAGAGCCTCAGCTACCAGTAATGCCACCAACGTTCTTGGCGGGGAGACTTTTTCCTACGGCAGGCAGTCACTCCACGTTTCATGTCCAAAGACATCCTTTCATGGGTAATTGTGGAACCATCCAGACAAAATTCCAAATCTATTACTTTTTTCTTACAAATAATGCGAGGTGGACCACCTTTTGCAATCTCTGTATTTTTCTTTTCAGAAATTAGTAGCAGTGTCAGTAGCTTGACGGCTTGATCAGGAGGAGGGAGGGTCCTCAAGGCAAAGATGAGGGTCACCCACCACAGGCACTGTCACAGAGCTCCATGCAGAGGGGATGCGGGGAGGAAGCCGGTGATGCTGGGGCAAAGCCACCTGCCTGCCACAGGAGCCGTTTCAGTGCTGTTCCTGCCAAGGTCAACGCCCAGTCCAGGCTGGGGCAGGGGGCTGCACTGGCACAGCCCTGGCTTTAATCAGGGCACGATTTCTTGGCTATATATCTTCAAATCTGACTCTCTGGATCTCTGTTTTCCCATGAACCTCAGAACATTTGACAAAATTTTTTTCTGCGATGCATGACTGAGAACCCTAAATGGACCCTTAATGTTGCTCATCTTTCTCACTGGCACTTCCTCTGCTGTGGATTAGTGAGCAAGAGCTTCTTCAATTTCCAAGATCTTGGAGGGACCTGTGATGTCCTTCCTCCACGCTCTCACCACACAGGCTAAGGGCTAGCAGGATTTTTCCGTAAAGGGTCGGGTAGTAAATGTTTTTGGTCACTGAGTCTTTGTTTCAGCCCTTCCACTCAATGTTAACCCACATTACAGCCACAGACACCAAGAAACAAATGGCCTGGGAGACTTCCAGCAAAATCTTATTTACAAACACGGGTGCTGGGCTGGGTCTGCTGAGCCTGGCACAGAGTGCAGAACTTCTGAGTGAGGACACTGACCACTGTAGCTCTCATCTTGGCTTTGGCACTGGCTGTCTGGTCACCTCGCACAAACACGTTGACCTCTCTGTACTTATCCTTCCACATATGCCCGGAATAAAACCAATAAGCTGACTGATGGCAATTCCCCTAATATCTACTCGGCTTCCCCCAGTGTACTCAGGTCTCAGAACGGATGTCGCTTTTGCAGACAAACCTCCCTGAATAGCTTGTCTAAAATAGCCTTCAGCTCAGTCCCTCTACTTTCCCTTTTTAGTACTCCTCCACACCTGACACATTCTAATTCTAGTTGTGTAGAATCTCTCTTGCCCCTAGGATATCACCTCTCTGAGGGCGGAGACATTGTTTCCGCTTTGTTTAATGCTAAATTTCTAGACTCCACTACAGTGCCTGGCAACCAGCAGGCACCTAATAGACACACTGAATGAAGAAGTGATTGACAAGATGTTGAGACTCTTCATTCTCCAAGCCTTTGGTAAAAACACAGATGTTCGAAAAATAGCCTTCCATTAACAAAACCCCTAAGATCAATGTAAGTCTAAAACTTATTTACTAGTAACTAGCTTTGACATTGGGAAAAATTTACAAATCTGCCCAAAATCCAGATTTTCAGATCATGCTTAGGATTCAACATACCCTGTGGCCAGCCCCCTGGTAGTGACAGGGTGGGTGGAATTTCACGATGATAACACAGAAATGGGCTTGAAGATCAGATATTGCAACTTTCTCCAGCTAATGAAGGGGATGATTTGAATGGGATTTTCCTAGGATATAAAGGTTTTCTATTTTGCAATACTGTTAAAAAAAAAGTTGAGAGTTATTAAAAGTTTTAAAGGCTTGAGAATTCAGATTAAGAAAAACATTGACTTCTAAAAAATCATCTACTTTCATCTACCATGAATTCTATTTGTCAAAGTGATGTTAGCATATAGAAACAAGTTTAAAAAGAAAATAAATCCAAAATACCACTACTCTGGCACAATAACTCTTCACTGTTTCCCAAGCTGGGGTGGGTACTTGGCACAGTGGTCACACTGCCTGTTGGGATACCTACATTCAAATCAGAGTACCTAGGTTCAAGTCTCAACTCCACTCCCAATTCCAACCTCCTGATAACACATACCCAGGGGGCAGCTGGGTCTACACCAGCCACACGGGAACCCTGGGTTGAACTCCCGGCTCCTGGCTCCTGGTTCTGTCCCAGCTCAGATCTGGCATTTGTCGAGTGAACCAGCAGGTGGGAGCTCTGTCTCTTTGCTTCTCAAATAAATTTAACATATAAATAATAAATATTTCCAAAGTTTCTTCCTTTATGTCAATCTTAGTTTTTTTTTTTTTTTTTTTTTTTTTTTTTTTGACCTCCAGTCAGAGTGGCCTGAAGGGGGGCTCCAAGAGAGGCAAAACCAAAAGGGGCTGGTGGGAGTGGGGTTTCTAAGCACAATTTTGGGGAAAAAACTGTCAATCAATTCAAGGCAGGGACAAACCCATCAAAAGACCTAATTTGAAATCTTCTCACCCTGCCTGCTCATGATAAAATAAGAGCCGTCAGAAGGGTGGGATACCCAATTTGTTTTACAGTGAACTGGGAGCTCAGAAGGGAGGAGTCACCACTGCCTTGCTGTTCTCAATGATGCAGAATGATACCGACTTAGTCTTGATGATCATGTTTACTATTTAGACCGGGGGAGGAAGCACTCCTCTCTGCCAAGGGCCATTTGGATATTTATAACATCATTTTGGATCATACCATTTTAACTTAAAAATTAGCCTGCTATAGATTTAATGAATGTTGAATGCCACCTGCAGGTGCCTTGGCAGGGCCAGGCCAAATGATTTCACAGTCCTACAGCCTGTGGGCCGGAAGTACTCCACTCACTGTAGACAGTTGAGCAACACTTGTTTCTGCAGACGTTCAACAGATCAGTGACAGCTGCTCACTCCGTGGGAGGTACTGGGTTCAGTTTCATTCCTCTGAACCCAAGACAGATCTAAGGGGACATGTGCTACTTGTATTGCATTATGATCTCCTTTTAATTGCCAACAATCTAACTGCAATCCCCAGAAAGCAAATCAACACATGCAAAAATGCCCACTCCTTGTGGACCAGATGAGTTGGGTTTAGAGAAGCACTAAATCAGTTCTAGTGGAGGAAGCTCAAGGTCACGTGGGAAAACCAGCAAGGAAATAGCCAATCAGAGACTAGACCATGAAAGTAGACAATTAGAAAAGTGTCATGTCATTTCTTAGTCAACTCAAGCTCTGATCATTATCCTATCTACTTTGGTCTCTTCCACACAATTCAGTATATTAAGTACGCTAAGGGTTGGCATTATGGCACAGCAGGTAAAGCTGTCACCTCCGATGCTGGCATCCCACATGGGTGCTGACTCATGTTCCAGCTGCTCCACTTTCGATCAGGCTCCCTGTTATTAGTCTGGGAAAAGCAGCAGAAGATGGCCCAAGTGTTTGGGCCCCTGCCCAGTACGTGGGAGACTCAGAAGAAGCTGCTGGTTCCTGGCTTCCACCTGGCCCAGAGCTGACAGTTGCAGTCATCTAGGGAGTGAATCAGTAGATGGAAGGTCTTTCTGTCTCTCCCTCTCTCTCTCTCTCTGTAACTCTGAGTTTCAAAAAGAAAGAAAGAAAGAAATCTTAAAATAAAAAGAAATAATTTGTTGTTGCTACCAGTGATGAAGCTGGGTGTCCCTCTTATGCATACCTGTGCTAGCCCTGGGATAGCCAGGGCACTGAATTGTGCATTTGATTCCTCTCTTGCCCCTGTGAGTTTCTCAGGGAGGGGCCATATCATGGTCATCCTAGCATCTGCAGAGCCTAGGCCAGCGTCTGGCATCTGGTCATTGGCTTGGAAGCATTAGCTATCTGAAGGAGCTACAGCATATCAGTTGCCTTTGAGATTCAAGTCTGAGAGAGGCCGGCTCTTTCACCTGGTATGGTTTGAATGTCCTCTACCAAACCCATGTTGCAATTTAATTGCCATTGTATCATGCAATTTCTGAAAGATATAAATGAAAGTTATGATTGAAACAATATCACCGCAGAAAGTTCTCGGATTTCATTGTGTTTCGTGTCCCTGACTGTAACGAATGGTCTTGGTCACCCAAGGCAAGATGTTCAATCACCTCAATTTTCAGTGAGTCTTTGATCATCATCAGAAACTGATTTATTCCCACTCCCCAGATATCTGGAACAGAATTAAGAGATGGAATCTTTAAGTGGTGATTAGAAAATGAGGCCTCTGCCTTCGTGAGCTGACCAATGCTGTCTTCATGGGCACAGCTTGGTTATCGTGGGCACGAGCTTGTTGTGAGTTGGGCCCCCTCTTGTCCCATCTCTGTCTCACTTGCTCACTTGCCTCTTGGCCAGGATAATGTAGCACAAAGGCCCTCGCCAGACACTGGCATCATGCTCTTGGATTGCCCAGACTCCAGAACCTTGAGTCAAATAAGCATCTCTTGTGTACACATAACCCAGTGCGTCACACCCTGTGAGAGCAAGAGCAAACAGACCACGACCCTCCCCAAGACAAAACAGAATGGTGACACCTCCCATCCCAAACCAATTGGACTTCCTTCTGTGGGGAGCAACTGGGAGCAACTCGGACTAGACTAAGTTACTGGAATTAAGACTTATTCTGTGCATCTGCTTTCCCACAATATGGCGCTGAGAAGGGAAACAGCTTCTACACAGCTGCCTCCAGTTCAACCAATAAACTGTGGGACCTGCTCCTGATTGGAGAGCAGCGTACTCGGCGTGTGGGTAGCAGAGTTGGGATTGGTGGAAGAGGACTATAAAGGAGGAGAGAGACAACATGCACCAGGAACATCTAAGGGGAACACCTGTGCAGCTCCCGAGAGAGCCGGCCAGCAGTGTGCCGCTCCCCCGCGGAAGTGGGGAATGTGGCAGGGGGAACCGCCCTTCCACGGAGGTGGAAGGGTCGGTAGCCAACCCGGGAAGAACCAGCAGCAAACCCGGGGAGGGCAGAGCAGACAAAAGAACAACACAGGGTCCTGTGTCGTTCCTCCACGAAGAGGGGGAGCGACATAATGGTGCCGTGACTCGGATATGAAGCCTAGGCAGGGTTTGGTGTCGTTCCTCCACGAAGAGGGGGAGCGACACCTTCCTGCCCCCACTAAGGAAAACATCCGAGAAAAGTCGACAACAGAGGCTGGTAGCCGTCTCTGGAAGGCTTTCCTTGTCCTGAGCTCTGCCTTTTTATTTCACACTTTTCTCACCGCAATTGCAGTCCTGACGTCTCTTAACTGCAAAAGCCGTGTGCCTGCCTCCCCAAGCCATGTGACAGAATCTTCCTTAATTAGTGCATTCATAATAGCAACAATAATTCCAATCATTAATAAGCCACTCACCCCACTTAGGAACAAACACAAATGGCAAGAAGTCAATGTCAATGTTAAAACACATGTAAACAAGAATCCAGGAAGGCCAAACACAATGACCTTCCGCCATTATTACCGGCAAGGAACGTTTTCTGCCGAGCCTGGGAAGTCAAGGCTACAGTAACCGCACTCCGTGTGCCTCCACCTCCGGCTCCACCAGGGGAATCAGTGAATTGTGGCACAGCAATCTGGATCACTCCAAATAGCACGTGCTTTGTGAGGGCAGCAATCATGTCAGTGCAGCTGCCTGAGTCTACAGGGGGTTCCTGGACAGAGCAGGTGCCCAGCACGTCCGTGTGGAATGCATGCATGCATGAAGTCTCAGGGGTCCTGGTGGCTCTCCTGTGAGAGGGGCGCGCCCCCGTGTTCACACTCACACAGGAAGGTGGGCCCTGTGCCGTGTCTCAAATCTCAAGCTGACTCCACGTTTGCCAAAAATACCCATGAGGGCTTGAACGTTCATTCAAGAATTCCTGAATTTTATTTCTGTTTTGGTGAGAAATTAACGCAGTCCTTCTGTGAGTTCCTGGGAAAACAGGCTTGTGCCTGGACACACTGCACGCAGGCAAGGTCTCCATTTGCGTCTCTTTTCTTGTGACGGAGTGGGTGCCCCGTGGCCTGGGAAAAGGGCAGCCTTTAACTTTGGAGTGCGCGTCTCGCTCTGTGTGGGCTGGCACATTTTCCCCGTTCTCAAGTTTGGGAAGTAGTTGTAGCTACCACTTCCCCACTCGGCGCGCTGACACCCGCAAGTCTGGGCAACGCCTGGGGCCACCATCTGTCTCCCTCGCCTGGAACGCCGCGGAGCAGCGTCAGGATGCGGAGCGGGGACGGAACGGGAGCGCGGCCCTCTTGACAGACTGGATGTCTACGATCATTTCCTCCGCTGCCTTTCATATCACTGAACTGAAACGATCAGGCCCGTCAAGAGCAAGGGCCCCGGATGAAAGGCCAGTGCATTAAGACAGGGCATAATTGCCGGCTTCTGAGTTGCTGACATTAATCGTTTTGTGGAAAGAGACAGTAGAGCTCCTCTCTGTCTAGCTCTCCCTCTGTCTCCCTCTCTTACTGCCAACACACAGGGGTTGTAGGGGGAGTGGATAGGAGGAAAAAAAAAATCCCAACAAGATTTGCTAATTAAAAGTAATATGTTTTCCTTTTTTTTTTTTTTTTTTTTTGGCAATTTGATAACACAAAACACTTACTTGGGGGCCACAGGGGGAAACAAACTGAGACAGAGAAAAAATGTTTTGTGTTCATCCAAGCACAACTATGTTAATGCGTATTATCCCATTAATGTGCATCAACACCGGGAATCGGCTCACCAATGCAAGCAAGAAGCATACACTTATCATCATTTGATAACATGTTTAATGACAGATTGACGGGAGATTTGCAAATGTGAACTGGCATCAGTGTTGCTAACTTCAGCTTCTGCCGCCGCCTCTGCTATGCCAGCATATTTATGTGCATAATTTGATTTCTCAGCCACACTGTTAGTACATTTTTAATATTAACTATGCACGAACAGACAGCCGAACTTAAGTTGCACTGATGGTTGGAGTTCATTAGATTGAAAAAGATGGGTGTGCGTGACCAAGATGGAGGCGGCGGTCCAACAGCTATGAGGCAGCACTCAGCAGACGCAGTCCACTCCCAGCCAGCCCAGGCTCCGCATTTCACGTTGTCGGAGGCAGCCACGCTCTCAGGAGTGAAGGGAGAAGTGGAGGGAGCAGCAGGGTCAGGAGCATCACACAGAGACTGGGGGATGGCACACCCTTTGTTTGCTTTCCTGCCACCCCCTGTCAAGACCCTACCTGAGGCCCCTTGAGCTCTCTGGAGAGCAGAGAGCAGACGGGCACTGCCTCCCATTCAACCTTGATGGAGCCAGAGCACCGGCCCCTGCTCAGGAAAACCCTCCCTGGACGGAAAGAGGCCGAATCCATCCCCTACGGGAAGGTTGGATTCTGTCCCCATCACAAAACACTCGTGTGGCCTGCATGAATGACTCCATCCACCTTGTTACACTCCCACTTCTTCATCTGTAAACTGGTCACTCGGCCATCACCTAAGCCACAGGGTGGCAAAGCATCAATAAGTTAAGAGAGAAGCGCTAAGCCCGGTGTCTGACATGTAGGCAAGCCTCAATACACTCAACATACGTTAATTTCTATCTTATTTCTGCGAAGGTTTATGAGTCTAGGACCCAGCAGATCTGGGGATAAAATCCAAATTCCATCAGCCGAAGGCTGTGTGGTGATGGTCAAGTCCCTTAATTTCTGTTGACTGTAGGCCCTTCATCTCTTAAATAGGGGTGATGACAGGGACATAGCTGGTGTGATGGCAGGGAAGGGAGAATGACAGGAAGCATCGAGAGTCTGGACGGTGACTTGAACACAGCGAACACTCAACAAGCATCAGCCCTTGTGTTCCTGTGGCAATCAGGACAGTGTCTGTGATGCCACAGGGATGGTGGAGTCTTCAGGTTCTAGGTCTACTGCCTCCTCACTGCAAGATATTGGGCCCCTGGCTTAACCTTTAATATTTGTTAAACATTCATTCGCGAGGAAGACACACACACACACACACACACACACAGAAGGGCAGAGGAGGGAGAGAAGGTGAGAAAGACCTCATCTACTGGTCAAACCCCTCCACCCTCACCCCCCTCACACACACACATGCCAGGGGCACAATGGCTAGAGCTGCACGGATCCAGAGCCAGAAACCAGGAGCTTCTTCCAGGTCTCCCATGCAGGTGCAGGGGCCCAGAAACTTGGGTCATCTTCCACTGCTTTTCCAGGCCATAGCAGAGAGCTGGATCAGAAGTGGAGTAGCCAGGACTCGAACCGGCATCCATATGATATGCCGGCACTGCAGGCGGCGGCTTTACTGCTATGCCACAGTGCTGGACCCTGCAGTTGTTTTTACAAGTGCAGCTTTATCAGAACTCAGCCACACCTATTCATTTATGAATCACCCACGGCTGCTTTAGTCGTGCGAAGAGCTGAGCACAGTCGCTCCTTGGTATCTTCAGGGGAATTGGTCCCAGGAACTTCCTCAAATACCAAATGCTCAAGTCCCTTACATAAAATAGCATAGTATTTGCATATAATCTACATGCATCCTCCCGTACATTTCACCTCTAGGTGACTTCTACTACTAATACAATGCAAATAATTATAAGAAAAAAATTTGTGCACATTTACTGTAGGTTCAACTTTTCTTGTTTCTTTCCTTCATTTTTAGTATTTCCAATCCATACTTGGTTGAATTTGCAGAATGGGGAAGAAACAGATATGGGGTAGAGCAAACTGTAGCTGCAGAGACACTGTACAGCCCCCAAAGCCTAAAATCTTTTCTCTCTGGCCCTTGGACAAAATAAATCCACTGACCCCTGGACTGGATAACAGAGACTGCCTGACCAGGCTCAGCCTGTGCACCCCTGGAGAGCTTCGCACGAGCTGTTCCCTCCACTGAGAACTCGGGTGCCTTGACTCAGTGCAGGGCTGGCCACTTCTCAGGTCGTGGCAAACGTTCCTGATGGCATACATGAAGTAGCCTTCAGTGGCCCTGTACGTTAGTGCTTCTGGCAATGGAAGGATTGCCTTGCGTAATGGCCGCTGTACTCTCGTCTCCACCGCGGAGCTCCCTGGGGGCACGGGCCTCCTCAGCCTCGCTCAGGTCCGGATGCTAGTGACCTGCCAGCACTTAAACGTGCTTGTTGACTGAGCGATGAGAAAGAACGGAAAAGACTTCCAGGGGCTGCATTCTTACCGGTTGGATCTAGAAATCAGGACTTGGCACAGTAGGATCCATTAGGTGGTGCTGGGTAACTCGACGCTCGTTTTGAATCCGTACTCCAACACAATGGGAGCATATTTCATATGTAGGCTGCATTAGTGCCTGGACATTTATTGCCTCTGGTGTTAATTTGCTTGTTTTGCCACATTATGTCATGGGAGGTCACTTTATGCTGTGAGCTATAATTTTTGAATTTTATGATACAAATGGGCCTGCTTCAGGAACCTGATTACAAAGTCTCACTGTCAAAGGGGTCAAGGAAAAGTGTGCTGTCGTGTTAATGATTTTAATTAATGCATTAATTTCACAAAGTTTTTGTTGAGAGTATAATATGTGCCGGTTCCACACCTGAGGTCTGACAGGAGCTTCCTGGTAGGAAGCAAAGACACGCTGACAGATGAACACACCTAGGTCCATGGTCCCTTTCTGCACACAGCAGCCAGGGACATCTTCAGAAACACCACAGACCTTGACATTTCCCTGGGTAAAACCCCTCGGCACACCTACCATAGTCTAAACTCATCACCACCCCCTGCATAACCGAGTTCCTGCTGGTGTTCAGGCTGATTTCACTCTCAAAATCTCAGGGTTCCACTTCCCCCAGCACCCCAGCTCTTCCTGCCTCAGGACCTTTGCACCTGCCGCCCCTCTCTGACATCCTGTCTGCAGTCCTTCATCTCCCTGGAGAACTCAAAGTCAGCACCACTATTAGACACTTAATTTATTTTTTTGATGAGATCTGAAGTAGTCTTGATTGCTTATTTTCTTATTTCTTATCTAACTTGAAAATAAGATCTGCAAAGGGAGAGAAAATGCCTTTTGGTATATGGAGCCTAGCACAGTGCCAGGCTCAAGGAAATAGGAAAGCAGATAACACAGTATCACACGGGTGTACATGTGATGAGGAAAATAAAACAAAGTGTTGAGAAAGAGACACATGAGAGGCTGGATTGCATTAGCTCAGGGTTATAAACTGTGGCCCCTGGGCCAAGTGCAGCCTGCCATCTGTTTCTGTAGGATCCACAAACTAAAAATGGTTTTCACATCTTTAAAAGGTTAAAAACTGTAGAAAGAAGAGTGACATTTTATGACAGATCAAAACGACATGAAATTCAAATTTCAGTGCCCGCTGATAAAGTTTTACGGGAACAAAGTCACTACCACTCATTTACATATCATCTATTGCTATTTTTAGGCTACGATGGCAAATGGAATAGTTCTGGCAGAAACAATGTGACCCACAGGCCGGAAATATTTGCTCGTTGGCCCCTTACGGAAAAAGTCTGGAGACCCTTTATTTAGAACAACTTTCAGAGCAGAACCCTCAAAGATGATGATGTTTAGAGTGAGGTTTAAATGACGAGACCGGTTAATATAGGGACCAGAAAGACGGCATTGAATGTGTCTGAGATTGGACCAGCACTCAGGAAGTGGTAGTCCTTCCCACTGTGATGTACGACTTTCAGTTATGACTTTAAATCCGGCAGTTGTGTGCTGGCCCAAATGGGAGCGGTCAGCAAGCAGAGATGGGAAGACTTGATGGTGGCTACCGCAGTCCTGGCAGGAGCCGAGCATGGGTCAAACAACATGGCACTGCGGGAACAGAAGTGGAAGGAGTGAAATGGGAAAAGCTTTATGGAGATCTATTCAAGACAGATTAGCGATGAGATGGAGAGCAGGGGTAAAGAGGAGGAAAAGAGAAGGGTCCATCAATCCTGAGCTGGCGTACCACGAGAACAGTGGAGCTGTCATTTCAAAATCTGCTAAAAAAACTAATTCAGCAAAGTGAGTTGAGTTCAGGGTCATCTCCTTCCAGACCACTCAGCCCTGTACAGCGCTGCCTCTGCCCACTGCTCCCACGGACATGGATCGAACCCAGGCCAGCGAGCGCCTTCTGTTCTCCTAGACGCAGGCATTGCCTCATGGGTATGTGACCCCACAGGCCACCTGACACCCGATCTTCCCATTTGATGGGCACTCTTGGGAAACAGGTACTCTTTCCACCATCCTCAACTGGTGAGCTACAGCCCTGGCGCTGAGGCAGGCAATCTTGCCATTTGACAAAACACATGAAATCTGGGCTGAATGATAGGTAAAGATCAAGTTTGAGCAGCACACATCCTTCGACACCAGGGTTCATCTGAGCACGAAACCCACTCTGTTCTGGAAGAGTCGATAAATTCTGCTTCCTTAGCTAGGTCTGTCTTGGTTTGCAGTCAATTATAAACAAGAAATTTGAATAAACACAATTTAGAGGTAACATGACAAACAGCTTCAGCTATTGCTTCCAAAATAACTTGGGCCAAACTCTTCAGAGTTAAGGAAAGGATCAAGCTAAGTCTGGAGGAAGATCTGTTCTCTCGACAACGGCCACAGCATTCAGCTGAGAAACCGCCTGGCCGAGCAGAAACCACCGAGCGGATGTTGTCCACCCTTCTGAGTGATCTCCGCAGACGCATGCAAACACCTGCTTTCCTGGAGCTTGGAAATTCCCGGCTCCTGTTCTGCCTTCTGTAGCTTAGCTCTGCTCTCCACTGAGCCCTGATCCATTTGGGGTCGCCATCTTGGTTACACTTGATTTTGTGCAGGGAACTAGGACCTCCCTAACAGTTTCTGCATCTCCCTCACAAAGGAAAGAGCGTCAGACCATCTCTGAGACAGGAGGAAGCTGATGAGAGCACACGACTTGGAGCAATTACAACAGCAATGGTTCTCAAAGTGTGGCTCCTGGACAAGCGTTACTGGTATCACCTGGCAAGTTGCTAGAAATTCTAATTATCTGGTGCTACCTGGACCAACTCAACCTGACTCTTTGAGGATGGGGCTCAGCCATCTGGAGTTTGACAAGCCCCCAGGTGATTCCGGTGCATGGCCACATTTGAGAAGCACTGTGTTAAAGCACTATCTGGCTTGTCTCTTTTAATCCTCTTAAACAACCCCTCGAGGTAGGACAGTTAACCCTATTTTGTAGGTGGAGAAAAGATATCTTGGAGAAATCAAGGCTAGTGGAATCTGGATCCAAACCTGGGCAGCCTGACCTGTGTGCTTCCCTCGGCGGCTCCAGCTCCCTGGCTACCCTCATTCCCAAAGCAGAAGGCCTGGCTCCCCTTTCACTTGGCTGGCAGACCTGCTGCCTCAGAATGACACATCCTGTGGCTTTTTTGCTGATTCCTAGTGAGCCTTAGGACAGATTTCTCAACCTCTAAGGAACTTTCCACTTAAAAAAAAAAAAAAGCTTCCAAGAAAAATGAAAGAGGCAGCCACAGAACTGAATCCCAGCTTCAGGCAAACCTCACCCCAGGCCACTGGGGCTCTGGGGCCCGGGCAGCGCACCCGGGAGTTTGTGCTCATTGGCTTGCAGCCTCCCTCTGAGAGTCCCCCGTTTTGTGCCCTGCATTTCTTCCCAGTTAATGCTGTGTGGTTACAGACGCCACTTTGCTCACTGAGATTTATAGGGAATCGCTAATGTTCAGTTACAATTCGCCATTTCAGATGTGAAAATGGCTCATAACATTCAACACAAGGGCCTCTCTACAATGATATATAATTTAAAAATTAACACGAGCACAGAGGAGACTCTGCATTTTTGAACTAGGAACTTAGAGGTTAAAGCTTGATAAGGTGAGCTCAAGGAACCAGATGAGTTATTAAGCAGATGCCTCTGTTACATGTTTCCATGACTTCAGAGCTCACCCAGTGTCTTCCAGTTCACTTGCACTTGTCAGAGTGCAAGCCCACAAATGGTGTATTTATATTCGGGTATTTTTCCCCATTGTTAGGGACGTTCTATAATTCCTGACACAGACCTTTCCAATATAAACCATGCTGTCGGAAAGCAAGCAAAGCAGAAAAAAATCAATGCTTGATCTCCAGCAGGGGCCAAACAAAGCTGGACAGCAAAACCAGAAAGAGCTCATGGAGACGCTCAGAGGGGAACCATGGCTGTGTTTGCAGCATCATTGGCTCTGGGTGGAAATGGGCACCAAAGACTTTGGATGCTAGAAAATGAGACATGTGCTCATCACCAGCAAAGGGGACAGAGATGGTGACAGAGATAGAGAAAAAGAGGGAAAGAGAAAGTGAGATAGCCAGGAAGGAAAGAAAGGGTAGCATTCTTGCAGGCATAATGCTGGAGACACTTGGGTGCTTGTATTATTGGTTCACCCATTTGTGGCCTTGTGACCAAGTCATTGCTCCCTGGTCTGCTCTGGCATCAAGTGGTTACAATTATGGATTGCAAATTTATTGACATTTGACATCTATTCCAGCTTTCCCCTGGTCAACAAAACTCTGCCACCAAACTGAATAATTACAGAAGATTTCAGCTGTCATGGAGATTCCAAAAAGGTCATTAAATCATTTTGAAAAAAACAATGTGTTGCTCCATTTCATCTCACCAGTAAATCTTCCACTGGAACCACCTAGTGTTGATGCTTAGAGAGGGGATGAATTACAGAACGGCAGGAGGAGTTAAATTCCTAAGAAAAAGTAGGGAGGTGAGCACAGGGGGAACCTTTGGTTTTGTATTTTGTAATTCATGGAATAGTATAAAATTGGGGTGTACCTGGCTGATAGTGGATTCTTCCTGGAAAACAGAGGGTCATGGGCACATCTAGGCACTGGGTGAAGTCCCAGGACATGCAGGTACAGCACTAAGTCCTGGTCCTCCACAACCCACTCAGGGCCCTGGTAGTGTAAAGCTGATAGAATTTGTCACCCATATCCACATCTTCTTTGTGGGACATCCCTTCTTCCTAGATGCATGTGGCCCTGAGTCACCCAGAATTCCATCAAATCCACTGTTCTCCCCAGGCTCCCCAAAGCACCACTGTCTCTCCCTTGGCTTCCTGCATCTCTGCACTGGCCTTCTGCTTGTGAACCTGACCCTTCTCATCCATGCCCTTTCAGTGGCTTTCCAGTGGGCTCAAGGGAAAACCACGCAGTGTTCTCAAGCATGTCCTGCAAAGCTCTGTCTTGCTTGCTGTCCACCCCTAGACCCACGTCCCACCTCTCCAGCACCAGCGTATGGCACCTCCATCTACACCAGCCTTGCTCCTGTCTCTCTTGCCTGGGTCCACCTCAACGTCATCTTTGATTATGATGACCTGTATCTTGAGCACAAAAAATGTCAGCCTTCAGTAGTACTGTCTGCTTGTATCCCCTCCCTGTTTCATAGCATCTGCATTCTCAGGAATACAGTGGCGAGCCAGGCGGGGCAGCCCCTGCTTGCCTGAGCTCAGAGGTGGATGTAGGCTCAGTAACCGGGACAAACAGGTGAAAGTCCATGACGCCACTCACGTCCTGCTCCTGCAAAGTTAGAAGACTTTGCTGGCACCAATGCTTCTTTTCCTAATGCTCTGCCCCATTCTCCACCTGGCTCATTCCTCGTCCTTGTTCTAGACTCTATTTTGTTGGATTCCTTGAGGCTTCTTGTCTTCACTGGAGCCGTGCTTTCCCTGTGAGATCGCCAAGCACAGGCTGAGCTTTGCTGGTTGATTTGTCTTTCTAGAAGTGGGGCCAAACTCTGTTGTTCACACCTGTCGTCCCAGAACCAGCCCAAGTTTCCAACACACGATATGTGCGTACTGTTTAATGAATGGTGTCATATTTGGCTTTCCCAAAATTGAGTTGGTTCTGTGACATCACAACTGCTGTTGTTGCTGTTACGATGCAGACTGTTAGACATATTCACCCAACCTCGATTCTAAGGATGTTATATCTTTACAGTTATGAGGCTGGTTCTTGTTGATTGAAGAATTCTATGTGTCTGAGACTGGACTGGGCAGGCTCTTAGTAGGTCCCATCTAATTTTATCTTTATAATAAAATATGACATTGGCCTTCTTGCCCCCACTTGATGGAAGAGGCAGCCAAGGTTCAGGGAGGTGACATGGCCCACCCCAGGGCCTTCAGTGAGGAGGCAGAGAGGTGGGCCCAAGGCCAGGCTTTGGCAGTTCCAGGGACCATGTTCTTCCCCCAGAAGCTCGGCTGTTGTGTCCTCCTGGGGACTTAGCCTCAGGAACTCCCCATCTCCCAAGACTGCAGGATAGGCTGCCCCTGTACTCACAAAAGCCTCCCATTTTTTTTTCCATCCTCTTGCATTTCTGGGATGATGAGTCCCGATTGGTTCTCTGACTTCCAAGCCGGAGCAAAGACCATCCAATAGGGACCCATCTCCATGGTTACCGCATACAACAGAATCTGGAGGAAGGCGACAAAGGGGAAGTAGAGGCTCCAGCAAGTATGGGGGGAGTAGGCAGTCACAAACAATTAGACATGACAAACTTCTCTGGTGAACAAAGATAGAATTATTTGACTGTGAAATCAAGTAATGTAGCATTGAAAATAATACAACTTGAAACATCATTTTTTTCTCCATCAGTGAAAAACACCAGGTAAAACCATGGACCCTGCAAGTGCCAAAAGGCTTGTGTTTTAGGGATGCTTAATTTTTTTTCCTTTCCTTTTCTCTCCCCTGCAAATACCTGTATCTCACACTGGAGTGAGTAACCTACAGAATTTGGCCAGCGAATATGTTGGTGTTGGGAGATTTGGGAGCCAAATTCTGGCTTGAGGTGAATTATCTATTGCCTATACTTGATTTGCTCCTTTGCCATTTATAAGCTGTGTTGTCTTGCTGGTCACTCCTCCTATTTAGGGGCTGGTTTCTTTGCCTGTAAGCTAAATATAATCATGGTTCTTTCTTTAAAGAGTTTCGGGGTACGATCAACCAAGATAATACACAGAGCATTATGCCTGACTTTGGCCCTTCTGGAGGTAAGGGCTTGGCCCTGAGAATCAGTCCACCACCAGCTAAGGGCTGCCCAGGGCCAGGGAGGTGCAGGCACGGAAGGCAGTTAGCAGGTGCAGGCAAAGCAACTCCAGCAGCTGAAGGCTGTCCATGAAGAGTTTCAGGTGTGTCTATCAGAAAGAAGGCAAGACACGCAGAAGCCAGGAATAGGCACTAGGTTGCGGATTCAAGAACCCAGAGGCACTTCTAGTGTCTTCTGCATGTAGACTGCACTGGGGCCAGGTTCTTACCTGGCTCCCACTTTTATGGAAAAATGCCAGTTTCCCCAAAGTTCTATTTGTGAGTATTGGTGGGGCCTCTCTCTGCCTCACAGTGTTGATGTTAAAATACATAAATTCTTTTGTCCAAAAAAAATGTACCAAGGAGATGCCTTCCACTTCACTGTTACTAACAAAATAATCTAAAAGGTGATCCCAAACAGTGCTCAGTAAGTAATAGTCCTCAGTCAATATCAATGACAAGGACAACAATGACAATAAACACAGTGCCAGGCTCTGTTCTAAGCACATTTGTTAGCAGATTTAGCCACCATCTCCATCATCATCTCATCATCACCATCATCACCATCATCATCACCATCACCATCACTACCACCATCACCATCATCTGTCTTGCAAACCCAAGTACAGACATTCCCAGGCACGGCTCAGCCACAAGCAAATCCGCACTGTAGCAAGGGGGATTTTTAAGGTAGCTGGTGACAGAGGAAGAGGGAGGTCTGAGGGGAGGAAATGGCAGGTTCATGCTCTGTCCCCGCTTTTCTCAGGGGCCTACTTTCTCCCCCCACCCCCTCCCCCCGGAGCTGTTCCAGAAGAATCTGTATTCATAGGCTCTCCTTATTTCTTCAAATAGTATGGCACAGTCCAGCCCACTCCTTGATTTCAGTCTTAAGCAAACAAAAGGGATTATTATTATTTCTAACAGCAGGTGATCAAGGAGAGAGAAGAGTGAGGCTCATCAAGCACTTGCCTGGGGGCTGGGGCTGGTGCTGAGCAGTCCCTGTGCCTTCTCCAACCCAATCCCCAACACAGACTGAGGTGGGAGAAAGGGACTGCAAGACCCCCGACTCCCCTAGTCTGAGCCCCCCTCTCTTAACGGTCTTCAGGGAGTTTCTTCTGCATTCTCACAGCATTGCTGTAAGACAGGTATTATTAGTTGGGTCTTAGGGCTGATAAAACAGAAGCTCAAGAGGACAACCGACTGGTCCAGGCACACACGGTGAGAAAGTGCCCCTGCTGGGATGTGAGGCCAGCTCTGCCTGACCTCATCATCCTCCCTGGCTCTGAGAAGCATGATGAAGATGGCAGCTCAGGTTTCCTGGGCACATAACTCCACCTCCAGGGCTCCATGCACCGGGTCCTCCAATCCTCATCACCGCCAAGAAGGGATGCTGTTGACCCCACTTAACAGATGAGCAAATGCAGGGTTGCACGATTAAGCAGCACTCTGAGATATATTCATCAGATGACTGGCATGTGCTGTTCATGCATGGTCATGATCAGTCTGCAGATGAAGCATTTGGGCCAAGCCCAGGAGTGATCACAGGGGAAAGAGGCGACACAGAGGTTTGAGCCACGAAAGTCAGACTCCAGACCCCACGTGCTCACCACGAGGTGTCTCATGTCCTGTTTCTAGGCCATGCTGTTTCCTGGCCCGGCCGACCTCGCTCCTTCTACTTGGCCCCTTGCCTCACGTGGTCACGTGTAGGCCCTCGTCAGCAACTGCAGACCATCCGCCAAGCTCCAAAGCACAGAGATATCTGAACTTCCCAATTACCAACGAGCCACACTGTATTCCTTGATTGGCTCCCAAATCTGACTCTACACACCAACATGAACCATAAGCAAGTTGAGTTGGGTCTCTACTGTAGGCATACTCCCTTCTTCTTCTGCCTAGCACAAAAGTATTTGGGGTCCAAAGATAAGGACAGAAAGGTAGTTTTAGCCACAGGAATGCCTGCCCCCATACCCTTTATGATTCCTCTGTTCAAATCTATCACCTGACGCCCTTGCCCCAAACTCTCAAACACTCTGACCTCCAGGGGCCAAGCTGACCCCCTGCGCTGCTGAGCCTTGATGGTCTCTGCTGTCCATCCCCCAAAGCTGGACAGGGAGAGGCTGAGACTGCAGGCCTTGGTCAGTAGTTTGAGACCAGCTTCAACATTTACCATCTGGCCAGGGATGTGTACTGTGCCCTAAACCAAGACCCAGTTTGTCCCAGTTTGTCGGAAATTTCCCTGGTTTTAGTTCCTTATCCCAGGAGCCTGCCTGCCAAATCTGGAAGACTGGTTATCCCACTGGAGAACCCAGCCTGCTTTCCTCCCCTAGGCAACCTAATGGAGTCACACAAGATGGAGCCACCCCTTCCCAGCCAGCTACAAGGAGAGGTGCAGCACATAAAAGCCCCCAGTGCTAGGACTGTTGGGGCTGGCCCGGGGGAGGAGAGCAGAGAACACAAGGAAACAGGGCTGGTGTCTCCACGTGGCCTTGCTACCGGATTCAGAGGCTGCAAATCGGTAGCCTAGGAGTTACATCTGGTCTCTGATATTCCAAACAACAACAAAGCAAGCTAAGACCACACCAAATCAAAAGGCACCAACAGAAAACCCTTAGTTGAAATAAGCGGAGGCTGCACACAATAGCCTGAATTCCCTCGGAAAACACCCTCCAGAGCTCTGCAGGGGCTTCCAGCTTTTCTTTGCCACAATGCGGACTACTGGAGTCCTTCATGTCACCTGCCTGGCCTTGGGGCACTTGTATCGTGAGCCCTCATGGCTGGGTCCCAGCAGCTACCACTTGCTGTCAGCAAGCATCCAAGAGTCTCTATGCTGTGAGTCCTTAACTAAATTCACATTTATTTACAAGTGGGAGGTGTGGGCAGGTGGGGCTGATGCCATGGCAAAGCGGGCTCACCCCAGACCCCCAGATGGAGACAGACAGATCTGCTCACTGGATCCCAATGACTAGAAGCTGCATGAGTTGGAAAACATCTATTTTTTGCTTATGTTCACAGCTACGAGGTGTGGAATCAGCCCAGTGGAAACGCTCTATGCGACACAGATCATGTGCCTCCTGCATGCAAACAAACAAAGAAATATGTGAATATTCCAGAAAAAAAGAAAAACACCCAAACGACCGCTTTTGGCATAGCCGTGGGTCCTGGACTGCACAGCCAGCAGTGGCCGCTAAAATTCCCTAACAGCAACGTGCGTCGTGGGCTGCTGGCGTTCCCTTTCCCCGCCAGGTGAGCCTCACGTAACCTTTCCACTGGATTTAATAGGAGAATGCGGCATGCACTGATGTGCAGAAACTCCTGCTCACCCAGGGGCGAGCTGGGAAGGATGCTGCTGCACGCCGAACCCTCAGCTATTTTGGTACCCTTAACACACTCCCTTATCTCCGTGTCCTACATATCATTTAACAAACTGCCCTGCGATTCGTGCAGGGCGTGGCGTCATGACTGATTTAAAATCCCCGCATTGCTAAAACTGCATTGTTCTTCATCAAGTTGAGTCATTTTTATGTGAAGTGTCAAGCTCCCTAACAAATAACTCCTGCCAGACAAATCAAGTTCCTCGTCTTAGAGCTGCGGCTAAATAGTTTATAGCTTTAATCTGCTCACCGAGGTGTGCAGTCTATGACAGTAATTATAAATGCAAGGAGAAATTATAGCTGAATGCTTTAACTGCATTAGGAGCCGTTTGATGAACAATCATGAGCGCCTGCTCATTTCCAACAATAGAGGGCAAGTTAGTGTCAATGCATTAGAGAGATTTCAGTTCTGCATGGCTTTTTCTCCCATTTACCACGGAATGTCACTTGTCTCCTATAAAGTAGAAAAAAAAAGCGTCGTGGAAAGCTTTAAACTTGATAGTTAAAAAAAAGACAAAGAGAGATATGCAGGGGAAAACTGTTTATCATTATGACTTCTTTTTTTCTGTTTTTGTTTGGCGGCAGGTTCGGTTCCAAATTAGCTGGTTGAAGGTAACTGCTTGTTTGCTTGCTCGGGGCCTTAAGACACGTTTGAGAAGTCTGCTTAGAGATGAAGGCCAAGTTCAAAACCAGCCCAGGGAGTGGCTCCCACGAGGGTGTGCGTCCCTCTGCTGGGATGGTCTCTCCATCTGCATCTACCTAAGCTAATGACACGCTTTAGCTCTTTATTTTCCCCTCCTCACTTTTGCAGAAAGACGTTTTTAATTTAGCTGAAGAATTACACAAATGTATTTTAAAGACATAAATCCATATAAAAAATATGAGCTAATTAAAACATTGCACTCCCTGTCGCTCATGGATTTTCAATTTAGCGAAAGAAAAAAGAATTGCATCTGGTTAAATGAAAAGATGATACTGATGGCAGATTGGAGTAAATGAAAAATAATGTTACTCTATATTAAAGCACCAAATTATACACGTCAGGATTGAGCACTGGAAAGTCCAAATGAGGGGAAGTACAATGGGGGCTCAGAAGTGTTGACCTGCTCGGGGTGTTAAGCCAGAGCCGCTGGATAAAACGCAGATGTTAAGAGTGACAACGCGTTGGTTTCTTGTGGTTTGAGAGAAGCTAGAATCTTCTATTTGACCCTATTTCCATGGTTCTTAGTTTGTTTCCCCAAAGTGAATTCCTGAGATTCAGGAGGAAGATTCAAAGACGATTTACACACACACACACACACACACACACACACACGATATTTCAAAAAGTTCGTGGAATACTGAATTAGAAGACCAGCTTATTTGGTGCCCAGAACTCTGAGATGCACGCAGTCCATCAGCCGTGCGTTTTCCATAAGCGTTCTGGAGCTCTCTCACACGTGGCTTTCTAAATTTTGCACCCCAATACGCTTATCTTTTATTTCCATTTTTCATGAACTTTGGGAAGCACTGCGTGTCTTACATTTTCATTGGACTGTGGATCGCTTGTTGGCTAGCACTGCGCAGAGGAGCCAGGGTGCTGTGAGGGAACGGGCGCCCTGCTTCCCGCCAGCTTCCAGCTGCCACATCTGATTCACAGCGGGGCCGTCAAGGGGCCCGGGGAGACCCTGTGCCCTTCTCACTTTACCGACTACTCTCTGAGCCGCTGGAAGCACATCTGGCCGTGAAGAGGACCTGGGAACCACGAGGCGAGGAGGAGAAGTGGAAAAGCAGAAGAGGGGCCGGTGCTGTGGCGTAGCCAGAAAAGCTCTGCCTGCAGTCCTGCATCCCATATGGGCGCCTGTTCGAGTCCCGGCTGCTCCATTTCTGATCCAGCTCTCTACTATGGCCTGGGAAAGCAGAATATGGCCCAAGTCCTTGGGACCCTGCACCCTCGTGGGAGACCTGAGGTTAGCTCCTGGGTCCTGGCTTCAGATCGGCACAGCTCCAGCTGTTGCGGCCATTTGGGGAGTGAGCCAGTGGAAGGAAGACACCTCTCTCTCTCTCACTCTCTCTCTCTCTCTCTCTCTCTCTGCCTAACTCTGACTTTCAAATAATAAATAAGTCTTAAGAAAAAAAAAAGCAGAAGAAACTTGATGGGACTAGGACAGTCCTGGGTTCCAATCCCACCTCCAGGATTCCTTTGTGTTCTGGGATAAATCGTGAAACTCTGAATTTTGGTTTACCTCTCTGCAAAGGCAGAATAATATGAGTAACCATGCCTGGCTCGTAGGAAGAAGCCAATAAGTGGTAGTTCTGCTGTTGCCGTCATAATCAAATTGCAGGTTGAGGTGGTCGTGGGGCACCTGAGGATACCCTGCACGTTCTACAGACCCCAGGTGAGGCTGTGGAATGTGCTGTGGGCCTGTAGAGACCAACAAACTGCTTTTCCTGTGACGCTTCTGTGTGCCGCACTTTACGGAAAGTGGTCGCATTTGTTTAATCCTCACAGCCTTCCAACGGGAGGGACACTCAGTCTACATTCTGCAGCGACAGAAGTGGGGGATGTCACAGAATGGGGGGTGAGTTAGGGTTTGAGGCAGGTGCAACGTCTCCCACCACCAGCATTCTCGATGCTCCTCTCCACCACTGGCTGCTCCCTTCAGCATTTACCCCATCTGTCTGCCACTAGCCATAAGGCAGACTCTCCTCCTGGCGTTTGGTTTGTTCCCTAGCACTGGCACAATGGCTTTCCAGATGTGTGACAGTGAACAAGCGAGGCTCAGTGACTGTGGGACCTGGGGAAACCCATGCAGAATCAACCTGCCTCGGTTTCCCCCTCCAGAACACAGCTGAATCCCTGCCTACCTCACAGGGCTGTTTACAACAATGGAGAGAAACAGTGCTTGCGGGGTCCCTGCCGCAGGCCCCTCCCCCACCCCCCCACCTCATTTAGTCACTATAATGGGCACAGCTGCGGATTCACTGTTACATTTCCATGGCTATACAGCGTCTGGTGCATTTATAAAGGCACAACCAGTATTTGTTAAAGGATGCAAGGAATGCAAACAGAGCAAAGAAGGGAGAGAGGGCGGGATGAAGGAGTGGTTAATATGTCTTACAGACATTATTTAGGCCAGACTACGGGGCTTTTTCTGGACTACCATACATTCCATGTTGTTAGGGTGGCCAGATCCAGCAAATAAAAATACAAGTTGTACAGTTAAGTCTGAGTCTTGGATAAACAAGGAATATATTTTTAAAATAGAAGCCCATGTATATTTGGGAGATTCTTATACTAAAAACATGTGTGTTATGTGAAGTGCAAATTTAACTGGACATCCACCCTGTATTTTATCTGGCAACCTTACATGCTTTTCACGTGGAAAATGTGTTTTTATCAAGCCGCCCATAACGAAGGTGGCAGCTCATTGACTGGAATGCATTGCTGCCGACAATTTCAAGGCTAGGTGGGCTGTTAAACTTGTACGCTATATTACACGGTAATGACTATAATTTCAAGTTCTTATGTATTTTAGACTCATTGATTTGCTCTCTGTTTAATTTCTATTATTCCAGAGCATATGACTTTTAAAGATATATACAAATACATATTGAAATTGCCTTTGACTACTTACGTCCTATTACGTCCTAACATAAAGATACGCATTGAATATTCTCTAAATAATTTTTCATGAGAAGTTGCATCTAATATTTGGTAGAGCTTTTTTTTTTTTTTTTTTTTAAGGATCTAAGATATATCCCAGAAAGGAAAGAAAATTCAGGTCAACATTTGTGTCTTTCAGAAAAGATAGATACGGTAAAGCTTCCAAATTTTCCATAAAATCTTGACCATGCTTTTGAAAACGTCAAGTCATTTCGCAGGATGTGTGCTCCATGCATACCAATTAAGATTAGAGTTCCAGATAACAGTGATGTCATCTCACAGCCATTTAGGGGGATAATATGCATAATTCCAAGCGGTGGGTAAAGTATCCCATAAAGGCCATTCTAAAGAGGCACGCGCCGAGGGTGGAGGCATTCTTTGCTAGGAGAACAAAGCAGCAAGAAACCACCTTTGTACCGACGGGGACCCCTCCCAGGCAGAGTGCAGTATCTTTTATAGTAACACAAACACGCCCAGACCTTCACCGTCTTTCCTGTATACACAGCACAGGTACAGCCCCATAGCTTTGAATGAATCCCAAATACTCAACCCTATATTTCTGTGACTGCCCTAGAGCCACAGCATAATGGCAATCATATAAGGTGGATAACAACAGCAGCCCTATCATAAGGTGCTTTGAAAACCCGTGAGAAGTATTTATTCTGCACAAATATAGAGACGTGAAAATAACCATCTTTTCTATTAACAGATTTGTAAATAACTCTTGTGTATTTTCCCCAAATTATTGGTTTTCTTTCACTTCCTTCAAACAGTATGTTTTAGATTTTGTCTGCAGATGGATAGAAGCTTTTTCTTTCTCCCTCATCCCTACTTATAGCAGTTAAAAAAATGGCGAGAAATTGTTTTTTCTACATCACAAATAAACATTCCATACTTGTCCTTCTCACCATGGGTTGAACTTACCGCTACTGGGTTTGAAACATCTTTCTTCTCTCTAGGTCTACTACGTATGTCCACTTTTTTTTTTAAGGGACCAGAAAAGCATAACAGCAAGTTACAAAAATCTTAAAATGCTATCAAGCAAATAAATTGGATGTCACAGAGCTCCAAGCTCATGCGTGGATTCAATAGTGCATTTCAGCCTTTCTTTCAGTAATATGAGCTGAACAAACCATGCTTGGAGAGTAAGACATGCATCTGCCGGTAACACATTTAATTCCCACGACAAAGACGTGCAAACAAACAAACCAATGAAAAGATTCTTCATTTGAGCCCAGGTAGCTGTTGGAGTTCTAGGGTGTTCTTATTAGCTTTTCAAATCTGATTGGGCATTACTAAACAGCTAACTAATTAAGAGCAAGCCTATAGTCTAGTAGGACGGAAGCTGGACTGGTAACGTTTAGCTCAGGGCAGGTTCCCACCTCGAGGGGTGGTCCGAGGTGGAGGACAACCTAAAGATGAGGAGGGTCCCTAATACAAAGGGGTATTACACTGGTGGGGAGAGAAAAAGAAATCAAACAAAACAAAACAAACACTCTGCCAAGTGCAGATGGAAGAGATGTATTGATGCCCAGCCTTGCTTCTGCTCAAATTTTGCGAGTGGTTGCTGTTGCTCATTTGCAAAGGCACTTGGCCTTGCACCCTGTGTCCTGTCCTCTCCCCTGGAGGTGACACAGGTGTTCTGAGCATTGGTTTCTTCTGTGATACATGCTGTTGATGTTGTGGGACCCATGCACTTTGACAGCAGGTCAGGCAGGCAGCCATTTGTTTCTTTATGTAAAATAAAATCTCAAGGGCATCTATTGCACCTATCTTTATTAAACATGGGCTCGGGTATGGGTCTATCCTAAAGAAAACCAAATAGGGAAAGACACAAACAAGCTGTTTCTTTTTCCATCTCAGGGTTCCACAGAGAATCTTATTTCTCTACTGGCCCCATCAAGGGCACGTGTTCTTTCTTAGGAAACAAAAGACAGGGAGATGGAAGGTAGCCATGGCTAAAAGCGAGCTGTGGAAAGCATCAATGACAAGGAACAATGACAAAGTCAAGTTTGAGCTACTTATGGGTTGATCTAGAAACCTCTTTCTAGTGACTGTCCCCGGCCACTCTCCCCTCTTCATTCTGTTGCTCACCTTTTATCACTTATTAATTAAAATACGGGCCAGCCTTGGCCCGGCCCTGCAGCTGGGGCCTGGGGTAGCTAAGGAGACCCTGCCTCCTGAAGGCTTCCCAAGAAGCAGCAGTGACAGCTGAACTTCACCTCCCTAAATCCGTCTTATTCTATTCGCCAGCTCTAAACTGGAGGGCGTGAGAGAGGGACTAGAACTCAGCACATTCTGGCCTCTCCAGTAAGCTTGCTGTCCTGCCGGCCTCTGGGAGACATTGGCTGCCTCCGAGCAGACCCACCTCCCTTTAAGAAGCTGCTCCCGAGGCGCCTGGGGCAGTCGCCTGGGAGCAAACCCATACCTGCAGGGCTATTCTTCATCCACGTCTGCTACAAACTGGGAATGGTGTTCGGGTGACTTGCTGTGCGTTTTGCTTAGGTGGAGTTTTACTGCATGTTTGCTCACAAATGTCCGACAGCACAACTTACACTTGAACTTAGAGTCCGTGTCCTCTTCGCCAGCTATTGTTTCCGGAGACCTCTGAGCCGACGATACCCGGGAGATCTCTTGCTCCACCTTGCTTGGCTGGTCCACGGCCATGCGGGTCATGTCCTTCATTTGGAAACCCAGGTGAGATTCTAAGTGGCTGATGTAGGTGGAGGGGGTTCGGAACTGGGAGGCACAGTCACTGCAGTAAAAGATGGGGTGTCCTTTGTCCATGTTTTTCAGAAACTTTGTCCCGCCCGTTTTCCGAAGCTGGTATTTGACGTTCGCCAGCCAGTGGCTGATCGTGGTCATGGACAGTCCCGTGAACTTTGAGATTTGCATACGCTCTTGAGGACCCAGGTCGGACAGCAGGTATTTGCCCTCTGACGTCTGGAAGAGGCTCGAGGCGAACTGCGCTTGCAGAATCAGGAGGTGCTGCGGGTTCCAGTTGGACTGCCGGCCTTTTCTTTTATGCAAAGTCGAGACCTCGCTGGAGACGTCCTCAAAGCGCCTGACATCCATCTCCAGCTTCATGGGAGGGACCCTGGAGGAAGCGGCCGGCTTCGGGGTGGTTGCTTTGGGGAGGACTTTGACCATGTCGGCGATGTCGGACAGAGCGTGCTTCTGAGGGGGGGACGTGCAGGATTGTGCTTGCGAGGACTCGGCTTTCTTGCTCTTGGACTTGGTCAGGTCGATGGGCTGATCGTTGTTCTCGAACAGGTAGCGCCTGGACACGCTGGCTGGCCTCGCCGAGGCGGGACTCAACACGGGCTTGTCCATGACACTGAGACTGGACTTGTGGAACAAGGGCATTGTGCTTGAGCTGGGGCTGGCACAGGCAGCAGAGCGCAGGGGCTCCGTGGCCTTGCCCAGGTGGTTGTTCAGGACGGACTGCAGGGCGCTGAGCGGGTTGATGCAGGGCAGGGCGGGGCTGTGGTTGGTGAGGGCACAGCCATTGCTGAGTGCTGCCGCCGCCGGCTCCAGGGCCTGGGGCTTCTCTTTCTCGCCGCCCTCCCTGGCCGGCTGGTCCTCCTCCTTCAGGGCACAGGGCTCCACCTTCTTGGCTTCCGCAGGCGCTTCGCTTCTGGGGAAAGAGTCCCCGTCGCCCTGGCCGAAAGACGAGGCCTCGTGGTGGGGACTTTCCTTCCCACACTCCTTCACCCCCTCCTCTTTGTCTTCTGGCTCCTTCTTCACGTGCGGGTACGGGGCCAGGTTGGCGGGCACCGAGACGAGTGGCATGACTTTCCACTTCGGGGCAATGGGCCTCAGCTTGTTGGCGAGATTCGGTCGGATCTGCAGCACCTGGGACCCCAGGGGCAGCGGCGGCTTGCTGCCCTCCGACAGCTGGTAGGCTGCGTGGATGCTGGGGTACGCGCTCCAGCTGGGCGCCCCGTTCTGGGCTTTGTTGATGGCTGTGGTGACGGTGTTCTCCAAGGACTTCAGAATGTCCCCTCCGCCCTTGGAGCCATCCTCCAAGTCCTCCTCCCTCAGATACTGGTATTTTATGGTCGGGTCCAGAGGCTTTTGCAGGGCATCTTCGTAGTCCTCGCTTTTCACCACTTTCTCCTCCTTGCCGCCGTCCTCGGCTTTTTCCTTCTTGCCCTCCTTCTTCGGCTCGGTCGTGGAGGCCGTGCAGTCAGAGGCGGAGTTGCTGGACGGCTTGGGGGTCAGGGGGTCGCTGCTGGGGGCTTCCGACAGGGACTGCATCTTCTCCACGGCCAGTGGGTCTAACACCAGCTGCTTCCCCTTCTTGGAGGCGGTGCTGGTGACCTTGAGAAAGTGGCCGGTGACCATCATGTGGGTGGTGAGCTGTTGCAAGGTGTCGTGGGAGCTCCCACACTCCATGCACTTTAAGATCTGGGACTTGCAGGCCTCGAACTGCCAGGTGTAGCTGGCGCCGTTCTGGTAACCGTAGCGGTTGTTGGAAGACAACTGCACGCTGGCGTTCTTCTGAGAAGAATAGGAATCTGCGAATGACCCCGTGGTGGAATCGGGCGAACACGGCCGGTTGACGTCAAACACGCGCTTCTTCGCCGGAGTGACCATTTTCGGCGAGATGGTCGGTACTGGCTCCTTCAAAGGCACTTTTTGGTAATGTTTTGTTTTGATCATGTGGACGCTCAGATCCTGGAGGGAGTCAAAGGAGTCGCCACAAAACATGCATTTCAGAACCTTCTGAGCGTCCTCCTTGTCCATATCTTGGAACGCCCTTTTCCGGGGCTTTGCGTAGCTCGTGGGTCTGAGCTTGTCCTTTTTGCGGTTGTCATCTTGATAGTGGCCCGTCTCGTTCATGTGCACAGTCAACTCCACCAGGGTGTCGTAGGCGGCGCTGCACTGGCGGCAGCGGAACCTGCTGGCGCCCGTGAACACCGTCCCGCACACCTTGCTGCTCTGCCGGTACAGCTGCACCGAGCTGAACAGGCTGGGCTTGGAGACGGATCTCGAAGGCAAGTTCTGCTGCAGGCTTTTGGAGAGCGCGTCTTGGTGCCAATCAAAATCACTCTTGCCGTTGCTGTTGCGGGTGTCACAGTTCCGCCTCTCGCTGCTGGACAGCTTGAAGCCAAGGCCCAGGCCTGACCAGTAGGAATCAGACAAGATGTTGGCGTAGACAGCGGTCATTTTATCCATGCAGTTGTGGGCCTCGCCAGGCACCCTGGGGTGTGTGTTCGCTCTCTTGTCCGAGGCATCTCGGCCACAGACGCTCTTGACGTCCGACACCTGGTCGCTGGCATCGCTCAGCAGAGACTCGTTCTCGGCGTCTTGGTTGGACAGGTGGCTTCCTGGAGAGTTCTGGTAGCTGAAGCAGCCTTTGTGCTCTGTGCCCGTTTCTAGCTCCTCGTCTGTGCCCGTGTCATTGCTGCCCTGAAGCTGAGCTACTGAACCGCTGTCCTCCTCCTCCTCCTCTTCCTCTTTTATTTCTTCCTCTTCCTTCAGCTGTTCCTCCTGGGCATAGCCTGTAGGAGAAGAGGAAGACGTGAGATAGCAGTAACAGGTTTCGCTTTCCATCCCAGTTCCCCCACTTGGACTAAGTGGTTCCCGTGCCAAACAGAACAGCAATTTAATCTCTACTTTTATGAACTGCGGGCGACAGAAAGAGGGAGAAAGCCAAATGATGTCTTCGGTGCCATCTACTGCCTCCTTTAATTGGCAGGACTCATCATTCTTTATGAATGCCTAGAATCCCAAGTTAGCAATATTCACGTTTCAGGAAAATCGTTCTAATATTCCTATAATGGGACAGTAGCTAAATGCATGTGTGTGACTTTCAGGAAAGCTGGATTGAAATGCAAATCCTATTAAAGTCCTATCTCCATGGGGAAGGATGTTGGCTCATAAGAAATCCAAGACCCGACCCTTGGCAAGTCAGTGGTGAGGTTTACCAAGACACTTGGGTCTATTGGCATATAATCATCTCAATAAATCATTCTCGAGTGCTCAGAAATAATTTGGATGCACAATCATTATATTTTTGATAGCCAATGTCTTTTTGTTATAACATTTTTATCTGCAGAGAGTCGCACAGCAGGAAGAGAGATTACGAGGTATGCAAATAAAATCTTCTATAGATAGCTGAAAAATTATGTAAGCTCAGCGAATATCCTGATTTAAAAATAATAGCAAATGGTGTTAGAATGGGAGATTTGGGGACTATCTTATTATTCTCAAACAGGTTTATGAAGACCTTTCCAGACAAGGCTGAAAATGCCCTCTCGATCTTGCGCCTGTAATTCCAAATGCACTGTGATTTGTGGGTGCCCGTCACGAGATGCCAATTATACATTTGATTTGTAGATGCAAAATGCTATTGGGGATGCATGCTTTGCCTTCTCTGAAAGGATTTAGGGCCAGTAATTGCACAGGGAAAATGAAGGCACAAGGGAGCGGGTGCAAAGAGTATTAATGGGCAAATATCCATCAATGGAGATGGGGAAGGGGACTATTTATGCCCATGGGCTCATTCTCTTCACCTGGCCTTCTCAGGGCCATGCGGATAAAATGCAACCAGAGAAGTGCCAGAGAAAAGGAGAACCGGGCTCAGATTTGCAAGGCCTGCATGATCTTAACGCAATGTTTTCCTCGTGAGCTTCTCTCTCTCCTGTTGGTGGCAAGCAGCTACTTGGAAAAACCCTTAGAGCAGGTACTGTCCTTTCCCTTCACCAAGAGGAGAGAGATGGGTCTGTTCTGTGAGGCAGCAGACAGAATTAGAAGAGAAGGGGAGGAGCCGGTGCTGTAGCGCAGCAGGTTAATCCTCCGCCTGCAGCGTCGGCATCCCATGTGGGCGCCGGTTCTAGTCCCGGCTGCTCCTCTTCCCATCCAGCTCTCTGCTGTGGCCTGGGAAAGCAGTAGAAGATGGTCCAAGTCCTTGGGCCCCTGCACCTGTATGGGAGACTGCAGGAAGCTCCTGGCTCTTGGCTTCAGATCAGTACAGCTCCGGCCATTGTGGCCATTTGGGGAGTGAACCAGCGGACAGAAGACCTTTCTCTCTGTCTCTCCCTCTCACTGTCTGTAACTCTCTCAAATAAATAGATAAAATTAAAAAAAAAAAAAATAGAAGGGGATTTGTTAAGAATAACGCAGCTGTAGTCAAGAACACCAAAGGCTGATGAGGATGATGAAGATGGAAAATTATTCATCAGTAACTGGATCCTAGGTGCTAAGCTAGGCCCTGAAAATGCACACTTTCATTCTGTCTAATACCCACGTGAAGTAGGAACTGATATTATTCTCATTCCACAGATGAGGGAACTGAGGCTTTAAGATTAGAAAATGCACCCAAAGCCACACAGTTAGTATTGCGGAGTGGTGACAAGACCCCCAAGTCTGGGGGCAGCGCTGTGGTGCAGTGGGTTAGGTCATCGTCTGCAGTGCTGGCATCCCCTGTGGGCACTGGTTCGAGTCCCAGCTGCCTCACTTCCCATCCAGCTCCATGCTGATGCACCTGGGAAAGGAGCGGAAGATGGACCAAGTGCTTGGGCCCCTGCACCCACGTGGGAGACCCGGAGGAAGTGCCTGGCTGCTGGATTCCAGTCCTGGCTGTTGCAGACATTTGGAGAGCAAACCAGCAGATGGAAGATCTCTCTCTCTCTCTCTCTCTCTCTCTCTCTGTAGCTCTGACTTTCAAATAAATAAATCTTTTTTTTTTTTAAGTCTATTGAACCAGAGAGTCATGGTCCTATCCAGGATGCACCGCTCTGTTCCTGTTACCAACTGAATGCTAAGAAACGGAGGAGCCGGCGCCGCGGCTCACTAGGCTAATCCTCCGCCTAGCGGCGCCGGCACACCGGGTTCTAGTCCTGGTCGGGGCGCCAGATTCTGTCCCGGTTGCCCCTCTTCCAGGCCAGCCCTCTGCTGTGGCCCGGGAGTGCAGTGGAGGATGGCCCAGGTGCTTGGGCCCTGCACCCCATGGGAGACCAGGAGAAGCACCTGGCTCCTGGCTCCTGCCATCGGATCAGCGCGGTGCGCCGGCCGCATCGCGCTGGCCGCGGTGGCCATTGGAGGGTGAACCAACGGCAAAGGAAGACCTTTCTCTCTGTCTCTCTCTCTCTCACTGTCCACTCTGCCTGTCAAAAAAATAAATAAAAAAAAAAAAAAAAAAAAAAGAAACGGAGGAGACCTAAAGGTCAAGTAGCAGGATTTGATCGAAACGTCACTGCAAAGGTAACCTCCTCCGAAGGGAGCATTGTGGGACACCAGAGACAAGGCATGAAGCCCTTAAAGCAAGAAGAGCTGTAAATTCAGTCTGGGCTCGAGTTTCATGTTGTGTTTGTTACGTCACTGCTACTGGTGTGGTGTTTTGCTTCCTCAGCAAATGACAAGTGAATTTCTCCTGGTCTCTGTAAGCTGATTTGAAGAAACAAAAAGATACTCAGTCTAGTCAACCAAGCATTAACAAGTTATTATTGCCAGAAAACTACAGCGTAAAATAACAAAATGACTGAATTAGACCATCATTCTCACCACATTTTCTTTTTCCTGGACTAATTTGTATGTCTACAAAATGCTATACCATTAAGTTCAAGATGGAAGTCTGTGTTAGAGAATTAATAAATGAGTTGTTACTGAGCCAAGTAAAATACTCCAAAAAATCAAGGAAAATTTTCCATCAAATCTGGTCTCGCACTTTAAAGTAAATTTTTATTTATTTGAAAGTCAAAGAGGCAGAGAGAGATGTTCTAACCACTGATTCACTTCCCAGATGCCTATAACAGTTGGGGTTTGGCCAAGCCAAATCTGGGAGCAGGAAACTCAGTCCAGGCCTCCCACGTGGTAGCAGGGACCCAAGTACTTGAGCCAACTCCTGCTGCTTCCTAGGGTGTGCATTAGCAGCAAGTTGGAATCAGAAACCAAGCCAGGACTTGAACCCAGGCATCTTAACTGCTACACTGAGAGTGAATAGGGCACTGGTACTCTGGGACATATGCGGAGGCAACAGGCACAGGGCAGGGTGCTCCAGGCTAAGCGGTATGAGGGTACCTTCGTAAATTTGGGGAGCGGAATGGAATTAACAGATAAGTTTATTGTTGTGCAAAATTTTTTGCAATCCTTGCATTGCTTCTTTCAAAATACACATTTCCCACGAACTTTCTGAAGACCTCTGTGTGCACGGATTTCAGAAATTTTTGAAGTTTATCAAAATAAACTTATCTTTAAGCTCTATTTTCCACAAATATTTTGTAGTACTGTTGTATAGACATGACCTGTGTGTGGGCAATGTGACCACATCAACAAAGAAAAGCATGTGCACATGTGTGCACACACATGCTTATTAATACACATATACACGTGTGCACACACATGCTTATTAATACACATATACACGTGTGCACACACATGCTTATTAATACACATTTACATGTGTGCACACACATGCTTATTAATACACATACACATGTGTGCACACACACACACAGAAACACAAAAACACACACAGCAGGTAAAGAACTATGGAGGAGGAGCCAAAAGGCTTTCTGTGCCACCATTGGCTAAGGGGATTGCTTGATGGTAATTATGCTGGTATTTTTAGAGCCTCGCTCCCCGCCTGACACTTCACAGAGGGTTGGGAAGTACTTTGTGTTGTGGTTTGTGTGCACACATACACGTACACACAATGCGCCCAGCCAATATAGTCATTTCTGTACAAGAAGAAGAGAAATGTTCTTTTTTCCTGCTGACATTTGGAAGCTGAGCTTTCCAGACCAGCTCAAACTCACAATCTACTCTGTCCTTCTAAATGGATTCCCTGGAAGAAAGTCGGAGACAGCCAACGCCTCCCCTACAATACAGATGAAATTTTCTGCTTAATTAGGCATTGACATGTTTACTATAACCTTTACAGCAGAGTAACTCGTGCTGAGAGACCCTTTTTGTCTGTTTCCCTCTGTAGGACACACTGAATCTCACGCACCCGATAAGGTAACGCACTGAAAACCCTCATAAAAAAAAGTGCCAGAGCCCCCATCAAAGTGAGTGTATTTTAACAGCAACTGAGGGTTCCAAGCAGTTTTTAAAAAACACATTTTAAAATTATACATTTAAAACTGCTCACTTGACTTAAGTGGTTTTGTTTGCCACCGGCAGTTAGGGAAGGAGAGAGAAGGCAGGGAGGGTGGGTGCCGGTGATCTGGGTGGAGAATGAGCATTTCCTCCTGGCTCTCACTATCGCTGACTTATCTAAGAACACTGCATCATGGTGTAACCCAATGAGTGGCAAGTGTATTCTGATCCGCACTTATTTAGAAAATTATCACAATTACGCCAAGACACAGTAAGGAAGAACCGTTTGCTACCACACTTCCTGACTGATTTTGGATTGAAGATGAAGCTTCATGGTGGGAAACACCCCCTTTTCCAACCTAAGTTTCTAACCCCGCCCCTCACCGCTGCCTGGTTCTGACCAGACAGTAGCCCACTTCCAGGGACTGAGAGTCCATGAGCAAGCCCTGCTGTCCTTCAATTGACCGGGCGGGCCAGTTTCCTCGTACGCCCGGCTCACTGCTCGGCCCGGGCCGCCACGTCGTCCACTGGGGTGATTCCATGGACTTCCTACAGCTCTCTCTGCCCAGAAGGTCCTTCTCCCACACCATCACAGATTGGTCTCTTTTTATCCCTTAAATCTCAGCTGCGTTGATCCTCCTCAGTGAGGCTTTGCTGATTGGATGTCCCCTTCTCTGTGTTCCTCTTGGTCACAGAAATCCCTTAGCATTCCCAAAACTCTGAAACGACCCTGGGTTGTTGATCAATTATCTCTTCCCACTGCATGATGAGAAGTTGGCGCATCTGCCCCCACGGGGACAGAGACCTCGTATTCGGATCACATCCTACACAGCGACGTGCAGAAAGCATCAGAACGACTGGGTGAATGAGGAATGGGTCAGACAATGAAAGTGGATTATCCCAGCCGCAAACTCAGGTTCCATTCCTCGGCAGTGCCATTGGCAAAGGCGCCCCAACTCCCACCGCATCTGGATCAGGTGTGAATGGCACTCGTCCTCACCAACTTTTCTAAACCGTAAAACCAGAGCACACCCAGCAACCATCTCTTCCCAGCAACCCAGCCTCCAGCTTCCTTGTTGCCAGGATTCTCTGAGCTGTGGGTTTATCCTTCTAGCTATGGGAAGACTGCAAAGCTTCAGGAACTGGGCTGTTAACATAGACAGCCTCTGGTTTAGCAAAGACTCACACGTGGGGACTTCGTAAGCTCCTTAGCTGGCCGGCGACACACACGTTACACAGATATTGGGATAGTAGTCTTCTGAATTCTTCATTGAAACAGGAGAAATATATATGCTATGCACTTTTTACCCCAATAGTATGCATGAAAAATTTAGAAATAAATCCTCAAATTTTAGAAATTTCCTCTTATACTAAAGGTTAAACAAAAAGGGAAGCTATGTTGGCTTTTTTAAAAAAATCACCACCTCAATTGCTGTAAAAACCTCTAGTCAGAATGATTTAAAGGAAATTGTGCAAAATAATTCGTAGGTGGCATGATGTTAGGTATCAGATTTGTACTAGGCATACATTTTTGTAGTTGCCTTGAAAATGCACAATAGAGTGTTTACAGTGAAAACACTGACAGTTTTAAAAATGGCAGTCGAGGTGGAACAGTTATAACCCAAGAACAATTTAAAACTCAAGAAAGCTGATTTTCAAAAACGAAGCCAGAATTCAACCAAGTCTTCATTTAAAAACAAATCCGATGGTGACAGGATCATTTTCACCAATCTAGTCCATTAAATGACAGTTTAAAATCACAGAAGATTCCACAGTCTGCAAGGCAGACATAAATGAGGGGGACGCGATCCTTTCTCGCATGTACCCAATAGGTACGTTAAATGATGACACGGAGGAAGGCCTCCCTGTCACAAGTCTCCAGTGTTTGGGCGACCATGGTCGAAGAATCCGTTAATGTGTATATTATTATTGGCACTAATTGGCACTCTTGTTGGCAGGCTGAGTAAAGGGATAGAGGCTGTAATGTTCAAGGAAGCTAAGCTACTTTCCAATGGCGGCCAGGCCCAGAGAGAGCTCCTCTCCGAGAGTTCTGTTGAGGGGTCTGTCAGCTTTCTGGTGCAGAAGAATGGGGCGCTGCAGGGTTGGGGGGATCCCTTGCATGCTGCCTATGCCTAGATTTCATTTACAGAGAGTCCAGGCACCACAAGCAGAGGCTCAGCCTGTCTGCAGTCTGGAGAAGTTACCAAGTTCATGCCTGGCTCTGAACAGGGAGCTTTTGCCCACCTGGGCACAGAGATTTTTATCCCTACCACACCATCTTTAACTCTGACCAAAGGTGACTTCCTTCCACACACAGATCGTGAGAGAAGGGTTTGTTCCCTTCTGGGTCTGAATGCCAAAAGTACACAAGTGGAATTCTTTGTTTAAAGGAGGGTTGGAGACAGAGTGGGTACAACAACATATGAGCCCACATGTCTTTGTAGCATTTCTGAGGTCATCAAAGACATCAACGGCTCTCTGTATGTTCCTTGGGGTGGCTCACATGTACAATGGCTGCCTTCAGGATGCCTATATGTCCGTTTACTAAGCTAGGCTTTGTGGTTGGCATGCTGTATACTTGTGTTCATAAGTGCATAGAGAAGCCAACTTTGTGAAAATATGACACAACTTTGAGGGTTTATAGCCCCTCTTCTCTCCAGAGACAAAAAGACTGAACACCTGTGGATTAGAAGTTGCTCTCAGTTTGTACTGGGAGACACAAAACAAAGCAGAAAGAAATTACTGAGTCAAGAACCATCAGCTAATGGATGATTAGATAGAATGGGATCAGACATATGTCAGACATTCAGATCTGCCAGACTGATGTGACCTTGCAAAAACTACTGGAACTTTCAAAGGCACAATTTCCTTATCTGTACGATGGGAATGATTATAGTATCTATTTCCTAACATTGTTGGGAGGATCAACTATGGCAAAGTATGTGACCTACCGAAGCTGAGGGGCCATCTTCCAGGCTTCCAGCCCTCGTCTAGGCACTTTATAAACACTGAACACCTTCATCTTCAACCTGACCCACAGATGGCTGACACCCATCGGCTCTGGCATTCTTTGTTCTCCCCAAATCTTATTCCAAGCCAATGGCTTTTCGATGGCATTTACATTAGATGTGAGTTAGTTTTGTTTACTTCATGCAGAAGAAAAGAGCTTCCTCCATTTTGGGGTTTGTATTTAATATTAAATCATTTGTACAAGAGCCAGTGGTGTGTGTGCCGGGAACTTCCATAGAAGTGATGTGCAAACATTGAATAGCAAGTTATTAGGTCATTACCCATAATGATAATGTCTGCAATCCTCAAGAGAGAAAGCAAGCCAGCATCTGAGGGAAACGGTCTTTGTTAGAGGCCTCAGGCTTTGCACTGAGAGAGATGACTAATGCTGGAAGCAGAAGGTCTCCAAGAAAAACACTTTACATTCAGCTACCTAGAATTTCAGCCCAGCAAGTGTTGTTATTGGGACATGTCTCGGTGACAATTTACAAAAGCAGAGTTAGAAAATATTCATGGAGAAGGGTGAGAAGGGGCCACTTCATAAGCTTTCTGGTAGCTCCAGTTTAGAAAATCATTATCCTTATATTATCCTTACACCAGGAAAACCATAAATCAGGAACAGAGGAGGAAACAAAATGAAACAAAACAGGAACAAAGGAAATACACGTAGAGCCTAAACTTTCCTATCAAGTTCAGATTTTTAGCCTTTGGCTTTCTATGTGGTCGCAACTATTTTCAGCAAAAGGTGCATAAATTTATTTTCCATACATTTTGTCCACCTAAGGATAATATAAACACACACACGCACACACACACACGCACACACACACACAGAGAGAGAGAGAGAGAGAGAGAGAGAGGAGTTCTTTCTGAGATCAAGAAGTTTGTTTTTGTTTGTTTTTGATGTTTTTGTTTGTTTGTTTGCCAACAAGAGGGACAGGGACCCACTGTCCATACGACTTTGGGGAGGTGCATGGAGGCAATGCACCCTCAGCGTTTTCCCAGACCTGCGTTTCAGTTTCACTTGAAACAACATCATTAGCACAGCCACCCCACGGATCTAGAAGGTGATCTTGTTTCCTTCTTGCCTGGCTTGAAGTCAAACATCTTCTCTCCTTTTTGGCAAGCGCCTCTTCTTTCTCTGAAATATTTCATGCAGATAATGGATAATGACCACTTCTCAATGCCTTTTCTCGAAAATGTCTCACTGCATTAGCCAAGAACGGACACATTTTAACCTGCTTCTTTTGCTAAGTTCATGGCTGTGACCACTTCCCATTAAGAAGGAAAGAAAGAGAAAGAAAAACCTCTGTTCCCCCAGAGAAGCTAAACCGACCCTGCAGAAGTGCTCTGGTCCTTGTTTGTCAGATGAAAGGCCTCGCTCTCTCTGGAATCACAGAAGTCCGAGGTGGAAAGACCTTTCACCAACTCCCAGCGCCAAGTTCACAGCACCAAGCCCTCGGGGCCCGTCAATCCTGCAACGAGTAGCTTTGATGCTGGGCCTTCCAACTCTTCTTCATGTTGACTTCACCAATGAGATCATCGTGGCCGGCCCATGGTGAGGACCACGATGGGCTGAAGTCCCTTCAATCCATTCCTCCCTCTTAGGAACTGCACGGTATCTGATCAAAGCTAAGAATGGGTAAGAACTGCTGTAAGCTTTCATGATAGACTTCCGTCTCTTCTTCAACACTTTCGTCTGCTCAGCCTACACCTTAGCACTGGCAGGGATTGAGAACTGCAGCTTTGAGGCCACCTGGTAACTACTGGAAAGAATAGTAAGAGCTAACTTCTTGTGTTCATTTTTTTTCTGAGATACATATTTTAAATTTAGGTTACAGTTAAAGGCTTAATGGCTCTCTTCTAAATAGAGATCAACAAATAAAAAGTAAAAGGACCACAGTCCAGCAGAAAAATAGGCAAGGGCTACAAATGGTAATTAAAAGATGTTCAACTTCACTCATTTAAAGTATATTTTGAAGTGGTCACAAAATCATTAATACTATAAAACCACCTAATTTCTAACAACTTGTTGGACCAATATTTAAAACAAAGTTTGACAAAACACTGTATTTGCAACCAACAACTAATATTCATGGATGTTTCTTTCACTCATTGAGAACATGTGGTATTTGTCTGTCTGTGAATGGCTTATTTCACTCAATATCATGTTCTTCAGTTCCAATCATTTTGTTGCAAAAGACAGAATTTTATTCTTATTTATAGCTGAATAATATTCCAGTGTATGCATTATCCAGAGCAAATTTAGGTATAAGAGCCACTGGACTAATTTCTTTATTGCATCACATTATTTGATCCTCATAATAGCACCACATGTCTTTTAAATTCCAGCTCTCGGATGATGAAATCAAGTGGCAGGGAATATTAACTCTGTCACCAGAGTGACACAATGGGGATTTGGGGTCTGAATCTCCCCACCCCACACTGCCTGGACCTAAGTCAGCTGCCACGGCTATCAGTCCTAGTTCATAATAAATCTAAACTGTACTCTGTCATCCATCTCCACACCACCGCTGGTTCCAGGGCACCAGCTCTCTTCTCTGATGGCTGCCAGGGCTTCCTACCAGATGTAGTTCTTGTTCTACGATCCATTTGCCTGCATCGCACTGACCGTGAGCTACTGAATGGAGTCTCATGCTCTGCGCCACTGCCTCGATGGCTCCCCTTGGTCTCTGTTCCACACTCTCTGTGTTCTCCACGTTCCTGCAGTGTCCTGTACTGACTCAGTCCAATCCTGTCACTGTCCCTGTTGCTTAGGACTCAAAAGCCACAGCTTTTCTGTCTGTTCCCTGAAACCATAAAATGCCTTCTCCTTGTAGCCTCTTGAAATTCTCTTTCTTCTATATGCCAAGTTTCCCCTTTCCCCATGACTATTTCTTATCCTTTTGGTCTCCACCCTGATACTTCTCTTCAGAAAGCCATCTGATCACCGTGTCGCCTCGTACCCACCCCCAAGTACCCAATGGCCAAGGTGATTTTCTATCTCAACCTCTCCTTTTTTTTTCTTTACATGGTCCATATCTCAATTCATGATTATTTTATTCCCATGCATATTTGAATATCTTCTCAAGAACTGTAAGCTCCCTAAGGACAGGCTGAATCTATCTAGTTGACCACTGGATTCCACTGTTATCCATGGCCCACCCTGTCCATATACTTAGCGAACATACATGAATAAATAAACAAGTGATTGGAGCCAATAAATCAATGTGTAGTTGCTAAGTGAAGCACAGCTTTCTATCTGACAAACAGGTTTTACTCATCGGCTCCAATTTGCTTTCAAACCACAGAGAACAAAAAAGTCTTTTTTATAGGACGTCCCTTTGAATGGTTGAGTGGTCCACACAGGGGCTACGGTCCCCCTGTGGGTGGGTTCCGTAGGAGGCAGAGGAAGTCTGGTGTTGTAAAGTGTGAATTCAGGGACCCTGAATTCAGAAACTTTTTACACTCTGCTTATTTTTGCTTCAAGCTCTACAACTTGATTTTTGTATATTTGGCACCAGGCAGAATTGATCCCTGTAAAAAGTCATATTCTCTTATCTCACCTTAGCATTTCAGGGTAAGTGAGCTCATTAGATCATTACCTGACCTAAAACCACCTGGTTCCTGAGACCCCGTGGTCCCAGGAGCCAGCGTGGTCACCGTTATTCTACGCTGATCCAGGGGTTCCAGTCGGGAGAAATTTTGCCACATGTGGCAATGTCTGAGGACATTTATTTGTTACAGCAGAAGGGAGGACTGCTGGCATCCAGCTGTTGGGGACCAGTGTGCTGGAATCCATACTGCGATGTGGGGCTCAGCTCACACACCACAATGGGACTCAGCCTGGCGGCAGTCGTTCAGAAATGCTGTAAGGTCAAAGTCCCACAAAGTTCCGGGTATCGATGGCGAGATAGGGTGTTATGAAGGTACTTGAAAGAGCTTGTGAGAAAATGGAATTAAAAGATGAGTTTATTTTGGTGTAAAATTTTTGCAACTCATGCATGGCTTTTTCATCATATGTATTTCCACGGACTCTTTAAAGATCCCTGGTATATATAACTTCAAAAAGTCAACTTATCTGTTAATTCCATTTTCCGTGAACTGTTTTTGAAGGCCCTTGTGTTGCTGCTGTCTTGGTAGTGGGAGAGCAGGGGTCTGCGTGGAGAAGAACACCCTTTACCACCAAAGGAGGATCGAAGAGGAATGGGTGTGTGCCCCCCTCACAGATGTGATCACAGAGGCTTGGAGAATGCCTGGCTCGGGGGCAAGCCTGCCGCAGGTCAAATGCCACCCCTGCCACACCCTGCATGGCCATTGCCACCTCTGCAGGCCTCAGTCTCTCCTGGTATAAATTAGCGACCACAATAATAATAATACCTGCCTCCGAGATTGTTGCAAGAGTGAGCAAGATAACCTGAAATAGCTCAGAATCCCCGTAATAACAAAGCACTCAATTTACGCCCCTCCTTAATGTTACTGAGACAAAAGCCGAGTCACGAGCAGCAACCAGAGCTGGATGTCTCAGGATTTCAAGTGTTTACTCCTTTAAGTTTGGTTGGGGGGGGGGGGGACCCATTAGGCTCCTGGCATTATTCTCAATCAATTCCTTCTGGATTCATTGAAATCCCCTTATCAGATTGAGTGTTCTTATAATACAAGACACAAACAAACAAACAAGTTAATGATGAAAAGGATTAGCACTTCTAAACAACTCCAGTAAGTCAGCCAAATAAATCCTGACCTATTTCAGTTGTTAATGAACTAGGTTAGCTTTTAAATGAGCCAACTTACATAAAACAGGAAGTCTGTTCTGGGGGCCAAGCCCACACTGGACAGTTGGATGAAGCATTTCTTGGGAATGGTCCAAATTCTGGGAGCTAACAGAGGTCTCCTTTCAATTTTTCTGAATCAACAACTTGAATAATCTAACGCAAGGTTTTTTGACCCTTTGATTTTAGGTGAAGACTCGTTTAAGAATGGTCTTTTCAAGGCTTGTCATTTTCTCTCTGTGCCTGCGAGTCAAGGGGATGACCAAATGCAGCCTTTGCAGCCCCCCTCTCTGCCCGCCAAGGGTACCACAGTGGCTGTCCTCCCAGGAGAGGAACGTGGGGGGAGCACAGCACTGAGGGCAAGATTTAACATCCTCTCCCGGTGAGCACCAATGCATGGCTCCTAACATGTCCCCTAAAACCATGGGTAGCCTTGCTACCCACGAACACCTGTGCATGATACACATCGTTTTGCACCTTTGGGTGTATATTCTTAGGCTCCCAACAATTATGTTGGAAAAAACTTGATGAGTTTTCTGTTGTTGAAAAAATATAAGGAAGGTCTGCATTTGGCTTAGAAGTTAAAATTCTGGTTAAGACACCTGCATCTCACCTTGCAGTGCCTGGGTTGGAAACCCAGCCCCAGCTCTCTGCTAAGGCTGACCTGGGAGACAGCTCAGGTGATTAGGTTTCTGCTGCTTACTGTGGGAGACCTGGATTGAGTTCCTTCTCAAATTCATTCATTAATTAAAAAGCATAAGGTAATCTTGTGTTATTTCTGTCTATTAATTTTCCATGATGTTAAGAAGGCCAATACTATAAAATACTATCAAACACTTCATCCATCGGTACTTATACATAAGCTACTTTAAGTCCAGGTCCACTTCACTGGCCATTCCCCTCATCCCCATCCAAGGACTTCTCTCCTACTGGACAACTCAGGTTGTGATTCCTGATCTCAACTCCCACGTGGTAAGTCAGGGCAGGGCAAGGAGGCACTTGGTGCGTTTCGTTGTGTGTTCAGCACGGTCTTTTGTGTTCAGCATGGTGAGCTTCTGGATACTAGGCAAGGACTCCTTAAATCCTCTTCTCTCCCCTCGCCTGCTTTGCATCTTGTGACTTTACACCAGGGCCTGCACGGAGCCAGCACCCCAGAATCTCCCTTAAGGAGAGCAGCAGGAACAATGCTTACCCCAGGGGGGCCCCCGCTTCCCACGTGGCTGCTGAGTTTGAGACACACTTGGACGCCAACCACCCTTCCCGCAGTAACCCTTGTAACGCCCACACAACTTTGATGACTCAGCTGGGGGTGATTTTGCCCTCCCGGGGGACATCTGTCAATGTCTGGAGATGTTCTGGTTGTCCCAACTGTTGCTCCTCGCATCTAGTGGGCAGAGACCAGGAATGCTACTAAGCACCTACGTAGCACACTGGTCAGTCCCACACAGCAAAGAATGGTCCAGCCCAAATGTCAACAGTGCCAAGACTGAGAGACCCTGCACTGGAAATACTTCCCCTCTGATTTGAACACAGGAGCTCTGATCTGTCTCATTCATGGCTTTATCTCCAGTGCCAAGTACAATTCTTGAGGTCAGTATTGTATGGTTTTGCCTAAGCATCATTCTGTGGGCAATCTAGGTGGGAGATCCTGTCTGTCTGCTTTTGTAACTAGAATGAGTTAATAATTGAAAGAATCCCTTCCCCTTCATGTTAAAGTATGTAGCATAGACCAATTTTATTGTTTAAAGGGTAAGACAGAGGCCGGCGCCGTGGCCCACTTGGTTAATCCTCTGCCTGGTGGTGCCGGCATCCCATATGGGTGCTGGGTTCTAATCCCGGTTGCTCCTCTTCCAGTCCAGCTCTCTGCTGTGGCCTGGGAGGGCAGTGGAGGATGGCCCAGGTGCTTGGGCCCCTGCACCCACATGGGAGACCAGGAGGAAGCACCTGGCTCCTAGCTTCGGATCAGCGCAGCGCTGGCCGTAGTGGCCATTTAGGGGATGAACCAACGGAAGGAAGACCTTTCTCTCTGTCTCTCCCTTTCACTGTCTATAACTCTACCTGTCAAATAAATAAGCATTAATTAATTAATTAATTAATTTAAAAAAGGGTAAGACATAAGGACAGATGTAAGAACTACACAGTCAGATCCAGGCTGTATAAATTGGCCCTCTTGCAGCCATGCTGGGAAGGGGGCCAACAAGACATAGATTCTGGTCTCTGGTGGTTTAACCTGATGAGACTCCTGTTAGCTGGAACGCCTTCCACCATCAACAACCTCGATAACCTCTGTGTGTATGGTGCGTGTATGTGAGTGTGTTTAAGTATCTGATACTTGGTTTAAGGAGCAGAAAAGTAAAATAAAAAGGGCTTTCTCTTTTCTGTCCCTTCTTGGCATTTCTGTTTTGCATTGTTTTAGGATGGGCATGTGAGCAGCCAGGCCAATCCCACCCTTGCTCCATGGAATTTGAATTCTGTCCCTACGAAGCAAAGATGGACGAGAGTTAGCGAGGAACTGCTTGACGACAGTGTCGTGAGGAGGCTGTCTTTTCACTCCTCTCCTTCAACTCCCAAAGTGTACTGGCTCCTGTCCTTTTGGAGAACTACTAAATACCCCAACGGATTTCTTGTTTTCACTCAAGTTTGCCAAAGACAGTATGTGCTGCTTGCAATCAAAGACCCCATTATCTGATAAATGGTCCTTGATACATACTTTGAATCAGAAAATGAACTTGTATTAACTCAAACAGAATAGCTTCTTCGCTTGTTAGAATAAAACAGGCTCAAGCTCTTGGTGACATTGCTTGGCTTTCATTGGAGGGCACCCCCACAGACAAAAAGAGCAGCACATAATAGACAGCTAATGGGCGCATCACCAAAAATTCCCCTCCACAGCCCAAGTCCCTGCCATCCAGTTGTTCATCTTTGCATGGAGGCTGGCGATACGTATGGTCTGCCACGAACATGCTTTTTAGAAACGTATCATCCCCCAGTGACTCGAATGGACCCGGGTAGACTATGTTTGCAGTGTTCAGAGTCTATTGTTTCAATAATCTGCATATTTAAGATTCCCCACATGCTCATTGAGACGATAGATGGGGCTGGTACAGTCTACTGGGTCAAAAATCGGCTTTAAATAGTCTATATACACAGTCGGTTGAGTAAATAACAGCATTTTCCAAAAGCCCCTAAATATATAATAACATGATAAATCGCATCAGCTCCTGAAGATGCAGCCTTGCTACCGCTGATCAGGAAAATGATGAGCGCTTTAACAAGCCACTTACAAATGATCTCATCTTTCCCTGGGAGCGTTCTCTTCTCCTTGGCTGCATTTTTCAGATGTAGAGGAAAGAAACCCGGACACACACGCACACACACACACACACACACACACGCACACGCACACACAAAGGCGCATCTATATACACTTAATATCATCATGTCCAAATAAAGCGAGTTTGAGAAGCCCAGAGAACAATGGTCTCCTCATTGTGGGTTGGAGATGTCTGCCATCATTCGACAGCATCTGATTCGAAGTTAAGCCCAGCTCCAAACGTGCAGGACCAGTTCTGCTTGCTTACATCAGTTAGAGACACTGATTTTGAGACCTCCATCTGCCCTCTTTTTTTTTTTTTTTTTTTTTTTGCTGTGAAGACAACTACTATGTATTTGATTACAAGTGTGCTCCCCGACGGCTTCTATCCTTACACTATTCTAACAGCTACCACTTAGTAAGTGCTCTGCAGGTGATGTTTTATTTTAGCCTCACTCTGATGGTGAGGTGATAGTATTAGTTCAGTTTTTAAAAACCATGAGCATTAGGCTTCCAGCAGTTAAACTGGTAGACTCCAGCTTTGAACAAAGCTTGGGAGATGCAGAGCCAATGCCTCCTAGCTCACGCTCACGGGCACGTTGGTTTTCACCCAAGCCCTGCTGCACAAGCAGAGCGGTGTATCTGGCAGAGGTGTGTGTGTCACTGCTACAACGCAGCATATGTTCCTAGGCAAATACTAAATTTGGCAAAACTGTGCTAAAATTATGGTGCTTATGGGACAAGTAATGTGAGGAGAGACCACTTGAAAATAAGCAAGTATGCAACCAGTGCATAACCAAACCATAACCATCGCATACAAATACTGGCTGAGTTAAAAACATGTAGTCCATAACAAGTAAAGGAACACTACAGCAAATAGAAGACTTTCCATGGCCAGTGTTACCACGCAGTGAGTTAAGTTACTGTTTGTGACGATGGCATTCCAAGTTGGAGCACCAGTTTGAGTCCTGGCTACTCTGCTTCCAATCCAGCTCCCTGCTAATGGCCCAAGTTCTTGGGTCCTTGTCGCCCATATGGGAGACAAAGATAGAGCTCTTGGCTTCTGGCTTCAACCTGGCCCTGACTGACCATTGCAGCCATTTGGGGAGTGAACCGGCAAACCAAAGATCTCCCTCTCTTTCTCGCTCTGTCTCTCCCACTCTTGCTATTATTCTGTGTTTCAAGTAAATAAAGAAATCTTAAGAAAAAAGATTTTTCCTTTCAATAAAGAAGTGTTGGCAATTGAAAATAAAGAAGTTTGTGGGTAGTAGTAAGATTATGGAATCACAGGCAGGTCAAAAATTTTAAGACCAGGGAGAGGTGACAATGAAATTTTGCAGCAGACTTAGGTGGTCAACCTGAGCTAAGAGGGAGAACAAGGGGTGGATGGTTCTGTTATGAACTGACCAGGCTTTCTGTACTTTGCTGCACAGAGCTGTGTTGGTAAACTTGGTATTTGGCTGCTGTTACCTGGTGATGCCAAGCAATAACACGTTGAAGAAAATTCTATGACAATCAGTGTGGCATCTTCATTATACTCACATCATCGATCGACTCGCCAATCAGCAATGAACTCATCTGCTCTACAGGAATGAATGTGAGCTATCACAGAACAGACTTTATCTTCCATCCCTAATGACCTTTCACGTCCAACTAACTCGGCTGCTAAAATCCTAGGCACCTCACCAGGGAAACTTCCACTTTGAATTAATCACTCAGGGAAACCAACTTCAAACATAGACTGCAAGTCTAAAGAGCTTCCAGACGAATTTGCGCGTCACGAAGCCCCTTGCTATTAGGAGGAGATGAAGGGAGGGCTTCCCTTTCATTGCTCAGGCACCTGCTGTATGCCTCATACCATGCGATGTATTTGGAATGCATGTTACTTTGGAAATAATCCTGTGAGGTTGGCACTTCTCCTTCCATCCTGGAGGTGAGTACTCTGAGGCCAAAAACAAAGGACGCAGTGACTTTTCCGGTAGAAACCCAAAGAGCCCAGCCCTAGCATCTTCCAGCGTCCTGCGTGAGCCTTCCAAGCTGCCACTGGAGGATCCGCGGGGACTGACGGCCAGAAACGGCCTCGGCTGGGCTCCTCCCCCGACGCCACCCTGACCACCCCATGCAGTGAGTCCATCCTTGCTGCCAATTCTTTCCTTTTTTGTCTGAGAGATTTCATTAAAATTTTTATTAAATTGACACATGCTAATTTCACAAATATATGGGACAGGTATGTAAGTGTGATGATAAAATCAGAGTAATAAGTATATCTGTGACCTCAAACATTCATCAGTTCTTTGTGTTGGGAACATTCAAAGTCCCCTCTTTTGGCTATTTTGAAATACATAGTGCATTGTTGTTAACTGTGGTCATCTACGATGATATAAAACACAAGAACTTGTTTTAGTAATGTATTAACCAATCTCCCTATCTTCTCTCCCTCTTACAGTCAATTCTTTTTTAACATTTATAAAGTGTATTTATTTATTTGAAGGGCAGAGCAACAGGAGGGAGGGAGGTGGGGGAGAGAAGAAAAGGGAGAGGGAGGGAATCTTCTATCCACTGGTTAATCCCCAAATGCCTGCGACAGGCGAGGCTGGGCCAGGCTCTAGCCAAGGTCCAGGATGCATCCAGGTCTCCCATGTGGTGGCAGGGATCAAGCACTCAAGCCATCATCTCCTGACCCCCAGTGTGTGCATCAGCAGGAAGCTGGATGTGACGCAGAGGTGGGACTTGATCCATGGCACTCTGATTTGTGGTGCCAGTATCCCAAGTGGCAGCTTAACCCATTGCAGAATGCTTGTCCCATTTCTTAACACTCTTAGCAGTCAAGATGAAAGACACATCGGCTCATGTCACTTTTCCGCTCAAAACCCGTAAGGAGAAGCCATCTTACTCAACGAAAAAGCCTCTGTTGTCCTAACGGTCCTCAGATTTCTGTGCGCGTTACCTCCTGTTCTTCCCTCCCTGGGTTTCCTGCTCCAGCCACACCGAGCTCTTAGCTGTTTCTCCAACAAACCAGGCCTTTGTGAGCTGATTTCCTGTCTGCCAGTCCCTAAGACCTGCCAAGCTTTTGCTTAAATATCACATCTTTTAAGGACGCTTGCTCTGATCACGCTACTTAAAATTGCAATTGTCTCCCACTTTGAGGACCTGCTCTGCTTCTACTGTTACCCTGCTCTACTTTTCTTTTGCCAGCATGCTCACCAACTTCTAAGTTACTACGGAAGTGGCTTCTTTATTGTGAATATGGATCTTCTTCTGTCAGTTGGAAGCTTTGTCAGAGTGAAGGCTTCGTTTGGCTCCATGTAAGTACCTGTGCATGGAGCATGGTGGGTGCTCAAAAGTATTCATCGAATGACTCAGTGAACACTTAAAGACCCTGCGATATTTTCAGCTCCATAAAGTGAGTGAAAGCCATCCATTTCCCAGATCTTTTGGGGCTGGCTGTGGGTGGGCACCTACATCTTATTCTCCAATACAAAACGGGTCCCAGGCATTGCTTTCCAGACTTCCAACAGTTGCTCAAACACCTGCCTCTTCCAACACCTATCTGGCTCTCTATCCAGGAATACATTTGAGGGCAGAGAGACAGGACTACCTGCAAGAAAGGCAGAGAGGCCTCACAGCCAGGAAAACACTGACTGGAACCACACTTTCAGCCAGCTTGAATGGCCAACCGCGCAGGCCCGGAGCTATGAATGACTACATCTGGGGAGACTGAGTAGGTTTCCTAAAGTGACTTGAGCCAGGCATTAGAAACCTCCGTGGGAAGGACGGTGTGGCACATGGAGAACGCTGCTACTTGGGACAACTTGCATCCCACACTGGAGTGCAGCTGGAGTCCGGCTGCCCCTCTTCCAATCTAAGTCTCTGCTAATGTCGCTGGGAAGCAGCGGTTGATGGCCCAGTCCCGGCTACTGAGGTCATTTGGTAAATGAACTGGTGGATAGAAGACTTTTTGCTCTCTTTTGCTCTGCCTTTCAAATAGATAAAAATATCTTTTAAAAAAGTATTAACTGCTTAGAAGGGAATTCCAAAGAATGTTCTTTTATTCTATTTTCTATACTTCTGGTCCTGAAGACAGTGCAGTCCATGGTTCTAGGATACAGGGAGTTTGTGATATGAATATTTCTTCGTTACTATTGAAACTATTTCATAGTATATGGTTTTACACTGAAGAGTCTTTCTCACATTGGAAGTCTCCTCTGTTCCTCCCTGGGTCTGTCTCTCTTTTTCTAATGCAGCAAAAACTGTGCACATTTAAAAAAGTAGAACAATTTGCTGTTTGAGATGAGGAAGATTCCTTCTCTATCGCTTTTTACCTGTGTGTTCCTAGGCAAGTTATTTCAGCTCTCCAAGTCTCAGTTTTATCATCTGTAAAATGGGGACAAATATGGCTTGCATGGTCATTGGAAGGATTTGATGAGAAAATGCTCTAGTTCTTGTCCTTATTTTGATTCTTTAAATAATTTTTTTTTAAAAATTACTTATTTGTGAGGCAGAGAGAAAAACCACTCCCATCTTATAATTTGCTCCCCAAATGCCCACAACAGCTGGGATTGGCTTGGGGCCAAAGCTGCGACCCAGGAATGCAACCCAGGTGCCCAACGTGGGCAGCAGGAACCCCATTACTTGAGCCATCACTGCTGCCCCCCAGGGCCTGCACTGGTGGGACGCTGGAGTCGAGCTGGAGCCGGGCCAGGAGCCCTGCGCTCTGCCGGAAGCTGTGGGCGTCTTAACTGCTATGCTGAGCACCTCCTCCCCTTCCTTTGATTCTCATTCTGCTCCTACTCAACTCCCCAATCTTTATATTTTATTTTATTCTATTTATTTTTTTATTTTTTGACAGGCAGAGTGGACAGTGAGAGAGAGACAGAGAGAAAGGTCTTCCTTTGCCGTTGGTTCACCCTCCAATGGCCGCTGCGGCCGGCGCATCGCGCTGATCCGATGGCAGGAGCCAGGAGCCAGGTGCTTTTCCTGGTCTCCCATGCGGGTGCAGGGCCCAAGCACTTGGGCCATCCTCCACTGCACTCCCGGGCCACAGCAGAGAGCTGGCCTGGAAGAGGGGCAACCGGGACAGAATCTGGTGCCCCAACCGGGACTAGAACCCGGTGTGCCGGCGCCGCTAGGCGGAGGATTAGCCTAGTGAGCTGCGGCGCCGGCCTCAACTCCCCAATCTTAGCATAAAGGTTTTATCCTTGCACGGTCTTTTCTGGGCCACTGACCAGGTAAGGATCCCCTCCTAGTCAATCCTGGGTGACTTTTCTCTGGTGGCTCCCTTCAAGTTGCAATCAAGTAGTCCTGTGTGTACCTGTTAAATTCTTGACTGCCATTTGGACTCCCTGAGGGCAGGGACTTTGTGTCTGGTGCACCGCTGTGGCTTCTGCATTTTCTCAAGGGCCTGGAGTACAGTATATACTTTACCAACAGCATTTCACTGATGCCAAGACCTTTCTTTTATATTTTAACATCTCAGAAATTAGTGTGACTCTTACAATCAATAGTATCTTGAAATGGCTGCCAAGGGCCAGTTGGAAACTATTTCAGGAATGCCTTCACCAATTTATTTTGCTTATCTTTTCCGTTTTATATAAACATAAGAGTGTTTTTAAAAAATAAGATCTTTTTAAAAGTAAGTCTGGAAGAGTAAGTATAAAATAGAAATTCCAAGTGATAGGAGAGAGCAGTGTGTCATGGCTTAATTATAAGCATTTTTCTTTCTTAGTGGTACAAAATAGGACTACAGCTTCCCGAATGGCCTCTTAGATTAGATAAAATACAGTAATTGTTGAACGGCTGAAAAAGGTAAAAGTGCTTGGCACAGAGAGAGTGCTCAATAAGTGATTGTGCTATTATTATGATCACGATTATACAGAGTATTGGACTAATTCGGCATTTAAAATAGCACTGATATTCTTACTTAATTCAATAGGACTTTCAGATTGTAAGCTTTTCTTGTCTTAGCTGATTGGCGAGCAACAAATAGTGAGCGAGAGTATGTTCCTCCGCATTCTCCTGTAGAGGTTACTGGTGACAAGGGTGAAGAGCACCTGCCAAGTCCTCTTTCCCTTACAGGCTGTGTCATCTGCTAGTGGCCAGGCAAGGAGACTCCTTCCAGATACACAGCTGTTGCTCCATTGGTTGAGTTAGTAAGGACAAGTGCCAAGATCCTGAGTCTCTCTGATGTCTCCTTCTCTCAGGTATTCTGGGTTGAGTCTGGCTCTCCACACACTCCACTGGTGTCAGTATCAGTCCTTGTGTCCTCTCGAAGGCCTGCGTCTACTGACTTCCAAGGCCGCCTCTGGGCGTGACCAACTCAACTTCCTAACGCTGATTGGGTAGATAACCCAAGAGGAGCAGTTCTTCAATAACCCAACGCATCTCTTGCCGGCTGAAGTCAAGTCACTTCAGTGCAGATTCTTCCTGAAGGGGTGCAGGATTGATTCCCACGTGCGGCTGCTTAGAAAGACACGCAACGATTTGTATGTGCAGGATGTCAAGATGCCCTGTACCCTCCTCCTGTCATGAGCTGACTGATATGCTCTCAACTGTTCGTTCCATTTGTTTTAGCCAAACGTAAACAGACTGGAGACATGTCTGGGACTGAAGGCACTTGCGGAAAATGAGCTTCTTCCACTCCAGATATCTGCTGGAGGAGACAAACTGAAGTTGCTGCTGTTTTGACAAATATCTGCCTTCCCTCAAGAAGACCAAGCAGACAGGAAGTCCAGCTCCCCACATGCTGGAAGTGAGATGCGTGGAGACGGACTTCGAAGACCTCTTCTTACTTTGAGTCTCCACGGCTAATTTAATTTTAATCTTCATGGGTCTTTTTAGGGACTTGGGGATAAGTTTCTTTTCTCTTACTGATTTGTTGTTTTTCATTTAGCTGACATCGGTTGCCCCTGCAGCCTGTGTATAGGAGACAGGGCACTGCATCTCCATTCTGCTGGCTTTCTCACGCAGATGAGCACAGCATTGGTGGCCGCTGTGCCACCCCACAGAGGAAATGGGTGGGTCCTTCCAGCTGGAACCAGGGTACCCCGCTCATCCGTGTGCCTCAAATATGCACCAGCAACGGCCAGGGCTGCTCCCCTGACATGGCAGGACACTTGGAGGAAAGGCGAGAGAAGAGGAAAAAGGACAGAACCACGATCTCGCCGATAATACACCATGCAATCTGCTTTGGGGGGTGCGATTCAACCCCAGTTCTGGTGTTTCTTTACTGTTCATTTATTTCTGTTGTAGCTGCTTTCCATGTGCGATCTGCTCGTGCCTACTGTTAGTACAGCAAGGAAGAGGTTCCACCAGTAACAAAAACCATGAGATCAGCGAATGCATGAACAATGTGAATTCTTCGAGGGTCATATGGGGACAGGTGGGACAGCAGAGCTGGAGAGGGCGGGGTTTGAGTTCCTCGTTTCCTCCGGTTCTATTCGTCCATCCCACATCCTTCATCGTGGCCAGATTGGCAGATTGAAAGGTGGGGCAAGAGAGTGTCACTCTTGATGGTGGTGGAGATTCTTCTAGTAAATCAATTACTTAATCCAAAATGCTAGGAGTCTACTGTGTGCACCGGGCTGAGCACCAGAAACACAGTAGCGTGAAGTCACAGGTGTTCTCACCTGCCAGAGATCAGCACTTTGCAGGCTACCCCACCATCACATTAATCAAATACAATCACCGTAAGTCACCTGTCTTTGACAGAGTTGTAGCAGACGAGTCACGGGTTTTGCTCAGTGTAAGCATGAAGCTGTTGTGGTGGTGGTGCTGGAAGTGAAAAGCTGTGCTCACTGATCCTGGGCAGAGGCGACCTGTGGGGTGGGCTGGGTGGACCCCACAATGCTTCACACCCTACTCCACACAGCCCGGGTCCAGCCCTTTCACCTGCTTGTGGACGTCTCGGTCTTCAGGGTGATGAGCTCCTGCTCTGCCTCCCGTCTCCACAGGAGAGCTCTCCAAAGCATCTAGAGTTTGCAGCTGGCAGGTGCCTGGATGCCCGAGGATGACTCAAAACTGCTTCAGACACTTGATTTGAAGAGGATCCTCTGCAGACTTCCCTGCTGGAAGTGAGATGGGCGCCCTGGCCAGTACGTGCAGGCAAGCATTGGAACCCTGAGCTTCAGTAAGGAGGAGGGGGCAGTGTCCGCTCAGGAATGTAGCAATGACCGGGGGATTTTAATTATCACGAGTGGGTGCTGGCATCTTGCTTGTGGAGGCCAAGGCCACTGCCAAATACCCTTTGAGGCACAGGATGGCTCCACAGTAGAGAAGTGCCAGGCCTAAGACGTCAGTGATGCCAAGGCTGAGCAACCCTGCTTTAGAACTGATTTTACAGCTTACAAAGTCCCCAAAGACTATCATATCATTTTAGAACACAATAAACTTCAGCAGTCATAATTCACAACCTGACCAGAAACCACAGGAATACACACAAGCTCATGTCCTTAGTTTTGTGACATTCAATGCAAACAGCTTTAGCTCCAAAAAAAGTCAATTTGGGATGATTTTTTTTTCTCTCTCACGGTGCCCTTTGGTGGATGTTGGAAGGGAGGGTCCTCTGTGGCAGGTTCCCAGAGGCACCATTCTGAGTTACACTTCACAAAATCACATCCCATCCTCCCTCCCTCTCTCTCTCTCTCTCTCTCTCTCTCTCTCTCTCCCTCTCCCTCTCCCTCTCTCTCTCGTGTTGGGAGCAGTGCCCGTCACTGCATCAGAACATCTGAAGTGGTACAAGCAGCTGATCAGAATCACAAGGAAAAGACACCACCGGGGATGATAAAGACGAGGCATTTCCCCCTAGGTCCTTGGGAGCATGTGAATGAACTTTGTTTTTAGAAAGTGGATGCCGTGGTAAAGCTTCGAAACTTTAGTTTCAAGAAAAAAAAAGGGGGGGGGGGCAGAAGGAAAGGAAGAGAAATGAAGGGAAAATACCGTAACAGTCCTACTCCCTTTGAAGTCACTCCTGACATAGCTCCGAACAGATCCATTCAAGTTCAACTAACATCAGACAAATGTTTAGAGCATCAGAGGAAGCCACAAAAGCAAGGATTGCATCAATATTTCACAACAGCCTCAGGGAAGCTGTAGACTGCAATGCTGTAGGGCAGCTAATGGAATTACACACAAGGGTTTTGTACATTTAAAACAAGCAGCTACTAAAAAAAATTACCCTTCAGTTTGATAGAAACTGTATAAAACTGCAGATAGGAAACAATTAAATCGTTCGCAACATTTATCCATGTCACTTTGATAGGTCATTTAATAACAGGTATTACTGTGTGTGTGTGTTCCCCCCACACCCGCCCAGTAAGGCAATAATAAAGATTAACATTTATGAAAAGAAACATAAAATATAGCACAGCCAAATGAATAATTAAAGACAGTTTTGAAGAACGCTTGCCATTGTGTGCCCAGGAAGTCTTTTCTGCAGTCACAAAATATGTTTATATAAAATATAATCATAAATAGACAGAGGCTGCACGGAGACCCACTGCCCCTTGTTTGTTTTGATGTTAAAAAACACCTCTGAAGCATTTCCTAGGAACATGCGGGTTACCCCGATCTCACGCATATATTATCACCTAGTGAGACCCCGATGCCGAGCCACGGGCTTCCTCTTTGGCAGGTTAGCAGGAGGAAGCCTGCAGCTTGCAGAACGCTATTCAATAAGCCCTTGTGAGATCAGCGTTTTCTCCCCCCAAGTCCTTTGTTGGAGTTGAAAATTCTGCATATGAAAGCAAATTGCATTTTCCAAAGCCATGCATCTGTGACTACAAAAAACTCACCTGGCTTTGCTAACTCTTGGAGCTTCCAGTTCCTGAACCATGCCCCCCTACTATTTATTTAAATTTCACCCAAGGCAGAGTTCCAGTCTCTGCTAGATCTAGACCCCCAAAGGGGTGATGTTGTCCTCCAGGGGACACTTGGTGATACCTGGAAGCCGAGGGAAGAACTAGGGGTGCAACTGGCATCTGAGGGTAGAGGCCCCGGGTGCTACTCAACACCCAACAAGGGGCCGGCGCTGTGGTGCAGTGGGTTTACGCCCTGGCCTGAAGTGCTGGCAACCCATATGGGTGCCGGTTCGAGTCCCGGCTGCTCCACTTCCAATCCTGCTCTCTGCTATGGCCTGGAAAAGCAGTGGGAGATGGCCCAAGTCCTTGGGTCCCTGCACCCGGAAGAAGCTCCTGGCTCCTGGCTTCAGATCAGCGAAGCTCCAGCTGTTGTGGCCAATTGGGGAGTGAATCAATCAATCTCTCTCTCTCTCTCTCTCCCCCCCTCTTTCTCTCTTTCTCTCTCTCTCTGCCTCTCCTCTCTCTGTGTAACTCTGACTTTCAAATAAATAAATAAATAAATCTTTAAAAAAACCACACCCAATAAGACACCAGGCAGCCCCTAGGAATGAATTATCTGGGCCTGAATGGTAACCCTGCTGTGGGTTCAAAATCTTGTTCTAAATAGGCCACCTGAACAGTGGAGCTTTATGAACTAAGGAGCTAGCCGGCGCCGCGGCTCACTAGGCTAATCCTCCGCCTAGCGGCGCCGGCACACCGGGTTCTAGTCCCGGTCGGGGCGCCGGATTCTGTCCCGGTTGCCCCTCTTCCAGGCCAGCTCTCTGCTGTGGCCAGGGAGTGCAGTGGAGGATGGCCCAGGTGCTTGGGCCCTGCACCCCATGGGAGACCAGGAAAAGCACCTGGCTCCTGGCTCCTGCCATGGGATCAGCGCGGTGCGCTGGCCACAGTGCGCCGGCCGCGGCAGCCATTGGAGGGTGAACCAACGGCAAAGGAAGACCTTTCTCTCTGTCTCTCTCTCACTGTCCACTCTGCCTGTCAAAAAAAAAAAAAATGAACTAAGGAGCTACACCCTTGTCTGCACGGTCTCCTGCTTCCTACCTGTTCACTCACTGGCTTCACAGAGCTCCTCAGTGAAGCTCACAACGCTAAGTCCTTTGCAGAGTGGAGGTTCGACGCACGTCTGCCCACAGACGACGCTAATCGAGAGGAGCGATTGCCCACAAACACGCATTCGCCGTGCCGACAGCTGCTGTGTGCTGAGCCAGCCCGAGAGAGGGGCTCTGCGTGCAACTCTCTTCCCGTCGTTACCGCAAGTGTGCAGGGGAAATATTTTACGTACCATTTTCACAGATAAGGGGCACTGCCCTAGTTCACTGTCAGACCCAAACTGTAGGCCTGTCCCCAAGCTTCCAGTGGCCACTGGATTTCTGGGTGGCCAAGCAGAGTGTGTGTGTGTGTGTGTGTGCGCACGTTCCTACACCTGTGATGGCAGCCTGCAAACGCCACTCTCCCCCTCGTCTGCCAAGAAGTCAAAGATGACTCATGGGAGGCAGGCAGAACATGCCCCACTGCAGAGAAGTTTGGAGGCCAAAGGCAGCTGGTGCAGGGGGCTGCCCAGCAGGGGCGGGGTTTTATTTGCTTGCTTGCTTGCTTTTAGGGGAGGGTGTGTAAACCTGTGAGGGAGGGAACTATTGCAAGACAGGTCAAAATAGAGATGCGAGCGAGGGAGATGGAGAGGCTGAGTGACCATGAAGAAGCGTGTTGTGGGAGTGCCAGCTAGCAAGAAGAAATGGATTCTGTCTGAGCCAGCAAGCTGGGGGACAGGGCTGCAGGAAGAGTGCAGCGAACGGGAGAAGGCACGAGACCCCCTGAAAGAAGGGCGAGGGGGACCTCTGTCGGGGGCAGGGTGGGAGAGGACACCTGCCCAGGGCAGAGGGAATGAGAACCAAGAGGTGTGCAGGAGAGCCCAGCTGGGTGTGCAATGGAACAGGCCTGATGTGGGAGAGGCAGAGAGAGAGAGAGAGTGAGCGAGCGAGCGAGCTGGGTCCTGCCTGCCCTTTCCCATTGCATAATGGAGAGAAAGTCACTCCTAGCTTCAGGAAAAAGCCATGGGTTGTTTGACTCCTGGGTGGGTAGAACTGGAAAGCAGTTCCGGAGCACTGGGGAGTGTAACAACCGCCCAGAGCTCGCCCTGTGGAAGGCGACACGTTTGTGGAAGGCACAAACACCTTTGCAGGCCAACCAAAGTCACCTGAGAGGTGACAAGGAGCCCGGGAGACATCTGTTTTAACCTAGCCTACATCCAGCCCAGGATTAGGGGTGTGTGTATGCGTGTGTGCATGCATGTTATCACAAATATGTATATTTATTCTTTATGTCATTTATTCTTTATTATACTTTATAATTTTATATTACTCCAAACACTTTGATATAAATGAGATTATATCGTAAATACTGCCATAATAGAACTGTTCACTTTCATTCCAAATTACATAAAATTGAGGTATTTACACCTCTTCCTCTTTTAAAATTTAGAGCTGTAATATTACTGGAGTAGCACCCAGGCCACCTTTCCATTGGTTAAAACTTTCTTTAGCAGCCCAATTGGGACAATGGAGTCGAAGTCTCAGTTCTGCCAATCAAGGAAATTGCTTGTTTCTCTCAGTTCCGGTTTCTTTCGCTATGGTAGGAAGTTACAAATATTGGCCTTAGTGGTATTGTAGCAATGTGAATGAGTTGTTTAAAAGGTTTATTTATTTATTTATTTATTTAGCTATTTATTTGAAAGGCAGAATGGCAGAGAGAGAGAGAGAGAACTTCAATCTACTGGTTCACTACCTAGATGGCTACAACAGTCAGCGCTGGGCCAGGCTGATAGGAGCCTGGAACCCCATCCTGGTCCCCCATACGGGTGGCAGAGACCCAAGTTCTTGGGCCACCTTTTACTGTTTCCCGGGTGCATTCGCAGGAAGATGGATCAAAAGTGGAGCAGCCCGGACTTGAACCGGAGCTACAACATGAGACACTGGTATCGCAAGCAGCAGCTTAAGCTGCCGCACCACAAAGTGACCCCGCGTCCAGACGATTAGGGTGACATAATACACACTGAGATGCTTTGCAGTCTCTGAGGCGTTAAATCAACGGGGGTGGGGGGGCGGCATGAGCTTCGCTTCCTTTCTCCCAGCATGGAGGGGAAGCCACCTGGGAAGCCCTGGCTTCCAATCTCTGCTAACCTTTGTCAGGATTCAGCTCTCTTTGTTAATGGTCAATCAATCAATCAGTCAATATTTATTGAGAGCCTACTGTGTACAAGTCCCTCGGGCCCCGTGATGGGCTGCCATCAATAGAGGTATGCGCTGCATGGCAATTAGCAAGCCCAGTTTGACTTAACCTTTAGTCGGCTGCACCATGGAATGGTCCCGAAGCACGGGAGCTTGGAGCAGAAAGAGAAAAGGAAGAGAGGGGAGTGGATCTGCCTTCATGCGCTCTCTCTCTTCCCCCAAAGGTCAACAGAAGATGATTTAAACCAGGGATTAGCAGCCTATGGCCCGCAGAGCAGGCCTGAGGCGCCACCCATTTTCATCAAGAACATTTTCGGAGGTCGCCACACCTACGCTTTCACTGATGGCCGCTTGTGCTGAGTAACTGCAATGGAAGGCAGGAGGCTGGTGAAGCCGAAGATTTTCCTCTCTGGTCTTTTTCTGAAAAAATTTGATGACCGTGGTTTAAGCAATCACAAGAATAATTAATCATCTTCATTCTTTTGCAGCAAGGTATACAAAATTGAACAATAACATCATTTATTAAGTTCTTAGCAAGAACTGGAAAATGCGCTACATTTTACATATATTCTCACATCACAGCTTAAAAACAATGTTATGAGAACAATCCTGCTACTATTCCCATTTCGTTGGGAAAACTGAGGGTTAGAGGCATTTGGTAATCAGCCCAAGGTTACACACCCGGTCAGTGTGATTTGGTCCTAGTTTGGTCTTATTCTAGAGGCTGTTTTCCTGATCACATGGTAGTTTTCCATAGTTTAGTCTCACATAAACCACCTTGATAATTAAGTTTCATACTCACATCTCCTTTAGTATTCTGTGCAATTTTTTATAATGAACTTTTAAAAAATTTATTATTGTTATTATTTTGAGGAAGAGACACAAAGAGCTCTCATTCATTGGTTTACTCTGTACATTTCCACCATGGTCCCCGGCAGGAAGCTGAGTCAGGAGCAGAGGCAGGAATTGAACTCAGGTCCTCTGATATGGGGAGCAAGCATTGAGGCCTAACACCTGCCCAGATTTTTTTTGCTTTCAAATAATGGATGATCAATCATCACATTTATTCCTTTAACTTTATCCAAGCAATTATATTCAAAACCCTTTGGACTTTGTTTTATGTTCTTCTTGTATATATTTTCAACCTTTTTCTTTTGAGATCATTATAGATTCACGTGCAATTGTAACAGAAAATACAGAAAGCTCTTGTGCGCCCTTCACCCCAATTCCCCGACTGGCAATGTCGGACAGAAGCAAAGTGCAATGTCACAGCAGGAAACGCTCGACAACGGAATCGACCAACCTATTCAGAATTCGCCAGTTTTACCTGTACTATTGCGGGGTGAGTGTGTGGATGTGTGTGCGTGTGTACATGCGTGTGTGTGTGCGTGTGTGTGTGTGTGTATGTGTGTGTTCAGTCCTATGCAATTTTATCACATGTGCAGATTCAGGTGACGCTCCCTACAGTCAAGATACAGAACAGCTGGATCCCAAGAACCTCTCATGCTGCCCTTTTAAGAGATGCAGCCATCTTCCTTCCTCCCGCCCCACCCCTGCAATCCCTGCCCTCCTCCCACCTCTATAATTTTGTCCTTACAAGCAAGTCACATGAATGGAGTAGGTGAGCTTTTCAGTGTGTACATTTTTGAGAATTTTTGTCATTCAGCACAATTCTTGCCATATATTTTTAATTCACTCTAAATTAACTAGATAACTTTTAGACATGAAAAGAAACACTTGTCCATGTGAAAATTGTCTTGAGGGTCATCGGGGTCCCCATATCACACTTCAGGAAATCCTGCCATTAGCTACACTCATGCACAGTAGACAGACAGATGAGACAGACACAAGGATGCTTTGACCACCAGAAGTCTCTCCATCATAGATGAGAGAAATGGGAGATAACGCCTGTGCCTGCTGAACTCTTGAAATATGGCTTGCTCAAATGAAGACAGGAATTTTTCATTTATTACATCTTAATTTATTAAAATTTACATTTATATGGCCACAGGTGCCTTGTGGCTTCTTCGCTAGCTAATGCAACTCTAGAGAATTAAGATACACAAATTTCCTGCTTCCCTACACTTCATTTTGTCAATGCAAAGACCATCTGAGTAGGTGTGAAACCATTTTAATCATTTAATCATTTTAATCTTCCAATGTACTGATCTAATTGGATCCCAGCTTGCTCTATATGTTCGCATATAGCTGGGTCTCTCCAGATAATATGGGCATTTGGCTAAGCCCACTGCATCACTACTTAGCATTCAGGGTAAGCCCCAAACAGCCTGCTCCCCCAGGTCCGATGTCAGTGCCAACACAGCCCTCAGCACACAGGGTCAAGCGACAGAGCCCTTGGACAGGCAGTCACAAATGAAGTCAGAGACGCTTTGCACATGGTACTTGCACTCCGTGAGGGTGTTCTGAAGCACTGGTTACAAGCTGCTCAGAGGGGCACGCCTTCTTCAGCAAGAGGCACAGTCGTGCACTGCCGGCTGGTGACGTCCATAAACCTCTGCTGATGAACTGGACCCTACTCCTGATGAATTTAGCTTGCACCACTGGGCTGCGGCAAGATGTGCCACGGAAAGCTGGGCGTCCATGGACAGGCCAGCATGCTGGGGTTTTCAGGGCTTGCTGGCAGCAATGTCACTGACAGAGGAAGACAGCAAGGCCAACTTGGGTCCTTGCGGACTGACTTCTAAAATGCCATTGGGTGGAAGAAGGTGAAATCGACAGAAAATAGGGTGGAGTACACTGCTTGCACAGAGCCAAGTATTTTCCCGGAAACTGGAGAAACCGTGGTCCATAGTCTCTCATTCCTTTTAGCCTAAATGTTATGGGCAGCAAAAGCTAGCCTTTGATCATCAGCCATTCATATACTTAGGGACGCATGCGCCTTAATACACAAAGCCAGCATGAAGGTCATCACCCTGGTCAGTCTCTTATTTCGCCTAACTTCACACATCTGTAAGGCATTAGCAGTTGCAAGAGATTGATATGATAGTTTGTGAGTAATTTGGATGAACTATAACACTAACCCAGTAAAGTATTATAATTTTAAATGTGTCCAGAAAATAATTGAAATTCTGGCTTAGCTTCATCATAATGCAAACTGCTGGGCATATTTAACAGCTGACTAGCTTAGCATGAATATTGCTTTAGAAATGGGGTCATATTGTTTTTACGAAACAATATTGCTCTCAAACACGTTTAGGAGGGGAGAAAAAGCAAGTGATTACGAGTATACTTTTAACCTTTCTGTCTCTTTCTATCTGGGTTTATTGTGGTGATTTAGGTGTTTGGTGCTGTTTGCAGGCAAACACAGAAGGTGCTGGCATTTCAAGCAGACCTGGTAATGAGCCCTTGGCCACCAGATTCCTTCTTATTACTGCTCTGTCACAAAATCTCCATTCTCTATCACTCCATTTTCCTGTGGGCCGGTCAGACGCCAGAAATATAAGAACGTCCCTTGCTGACCCAATAAATATCACAAGTAGGTGGCCCTCTGTAGGCATCTATGGAGTGCGCTTATTTTTAAACACAGTGGCCAACTTTGAGAAAATGGAGATTTCGCACAAAAATCCAGATGATCGCCGGCTGTTTACAAATCGGAGGGTTTAGTAACACTGCACCTGCTTCCCTGCCAGGTGAGCTGACCCTGTCCCCTGGAGATGGAGAAGGAGAGCTCCAGTTCACACCGGTTTTCTCCAGGGCTGCTGGATTTATTTTTCTTCTATCATTGTTTGAGTTTTGGATTCCTGGTGGGCAAAATCAGCTCTCCAGTCCTTCATTCACAAAACATCGGCAGTATCCTACACTGCATCAGGGGGTGCAAGACTGGTCCCTGACATCTGGCAGCAGCCAGCAAGCCTTTTACTCCAGCAAGCCATGGAGTAAGCACTCCGGGCTTTGTGGGGCATGCGGTCCCCATCACAGCTACTCAGCTCTGCTGCTGTAGCATGAGAGCAGTCACAGATGATATGAAAAGGAACAGGCATGACTGCATTCCCATAAGATTTTATTTATAAAACAGTGTGGTCTATGGGCCAGCCCTGATGTGGGAGGAAGAAACATCTGCCCCTTAAACAGTGCACCTGCAGAGGACTTTGCTCACCAGAGAGCTTCCCATAGATGTGGGATTAGTCCACCCGGGCGGGGGCAGCGCTCACACTCCTGAAGCACCATCTTGGAGCGTGTATGCAGGAGTTTAACTCACTGCTCATTTAATTCAGCCGAAAATATTTACTGACTCTTGGCAGTCCGCTCCTACTATCTTTACCCCGAAATACCGGGAGCCAAGAAAACGTCAAGATTTTAAAATCCACCCCTTTGTGGAAACTTAGCTAGGAGTGGGCTATTCTGGCCGAGGGCCTTCGGTGGGGTTGCCACTGACAGCAAACTGTCAGGGGAGGCAAAGGTGCAGACTGCGTTGCTCCGGTGTGAGAGGGCACTGGTTTTCTCGTCTCTCCTCACACCCAGCTTTCCGTTAGCTCCTGAACCGCGTGGGTGTGAACACCAGCTCTCTGCCCCTGGCGTCTCCTGAGCCTCGCTGGGTGGACCCTGTTTTCTCTTTCAAGAACGAGGAGTCCCAGCGAGATCAAGGATGTGAGACTTTGGGCCAAGTCTGGGTTTACACATACATTTGATTCAGCTCAGATATTTAAAAAAAACTGAATATGTTATTGACATTGGGAAACCAGAAGATACCACCCCAAGAGTCAGACTTTCGGCTTCTCTTGAACTCTTGGAAGACCTGAGAACACTGGACATGCACCTGCTCACGTATGGAATTGACAGTGAGGTTGCGTGTAGCTATCTCCTTTGATCATTGTGAGTTCCTTACTAGGTTGCTTCAACCACTTGGCTACTTGTGCCCAAAGCCTTTCAGTTTGTGTCCCCTGGGCCAAGTACTTTTATGACATTGCCTTCAGGATTTAACTGACTTGAATCCAGTCCCCTCAAATAAACGGTCACACATGGCCAGCGCACAGCTTCGTCTTGGCCTTGTCAATTCAAGGGTGAGCGAGTACAATGGTCTGACCCTTGGGAATTCTCTTGCTGACTACGGTTTAGTTGGAAATCGAATGCAAACTGAGGCAGGAGTGGGGGTGAACATGCAGTTTTTAGCCTGTCGTAACTGTAGGAGAAAAAGCCACCACTGCCCATTACGTTCTGTTTGGGGATGTTAGGCCTCACCGAGTTTTATTTCTTGTTTAGAACTGAACTGCTTCAGATCATGCCTGTGTTTAAGGAGCCCGAGGGAGGAACAGAGAAATAGATGGAGGAGGACTCCAGCTCTTAGAGGGGGAATTCGCAGCACTTCAAATGGACTCTGTGTTTACCTGGAAGTCTTGGGCCAATGGAGACACAGAAAATGGGCTTTCTATTGAAATTCTGGGGAACGGTTTCAGAGGGAAAGACACAGTAAAAGCTGCTTCATCCGGGAGGGCTTCCTTGTTGGAAAGGTACCCCGTGCAGAGCCAGGGCCTTTGCAGGCTGTAGCTCTGTTTGCCCAGCTTTGCTTTGAACCAACTGATTCATGATACCGGTCTGATTAAGTCCACGTGCATACTAATAATCCGCATTGCCGGATTACAGTCTACCAGACTGTGTTGCCTAGTCTCTGAGATGGAGATTTGGGAGCTGAACAGGAAGGAGCCTGACCTTGTGGAATGAGCATGTTAGACTATTCTCCAACTCCATGGAGAAGGAGCCTCTCTCCCACTTCCCTTCAACATGCTCTCTCACTTAAAAAAATTTATTTGAGAGACAGAGGGAAGGAGAGAAAGAGAGGGAATGAGAGTGCACCACCATCTGCTGGGTCACTCCCCACGTGTCCATGACATTGAGGCTGGGTCAAGGTCAAAGCCAGGAGCTGAGAATTCAATCCAGGTGGCAGGAAAGGAAATACTTGAGCCATCACTTGCTGCCACCCAGGGCCTGCACGGTGGGAATCAGGAATCAGGAATCAAGAGCTGGGAATTCAGTGTGGGCACTCTAATATGCGATGTGGGCATCCCCACCGACCTCTTAACTACACCCCAAAAGTGCACCCAATCTCTCTGCTCTTGAGACATACCACTACAGGAGAAAACTCATTTATGTAAAAAAAAAAAAGCACAAACACGATGTCAAGCAGCCATCAAGGGAGATGACAGAAAGACCTGGTGGCTGGCGGCCATTCCTGAGTGCATGTCCCATGCGAAGGAGGTGCCCCCCCCGCCCCGCCCCGCACCTACTCACCTGCCATGCACAACTACAGAACCCAAGTGGCAGTTGGATTTTTCAAAAGAACAAGGGAACCTGGATGTTCCTGCAGATTTTGGCAGCGCTGCACACGTTACAAGGGCACTTAGAAAAGTCCATGGAAAAACGGATTCAAGAGATACGTTTAGTTTGGTGCCAAAACATTTTGAAAGCCATGCATAATTTTTCTATAATGTGCATTTTCCACGAACTTTTCGAAGACTGCTCATATTATTATTTACTTTAGCGTTTTCCATGGGCCAAACAAAATAAGTCTTCGGGCCAAATTCAATTGCCCCCTTGCCAACTGTTCTGAAGTTTGATCCTGCTTAATGCATCCCGATGTTTCCCATCTCCCGATTTGAATCATAATAGGTGCCAGCTGAGCCCCGTGACTGGTGGCGCACACACAGCCCGGGTACTTGAAAGCTGCTGAAAGCACACATTCGAATCACAGGTCAGAGGCCTTCAGCCTATAGCTGGAGTCTTTAGAAAACAAATTTACTGCAGAACAAAAGAGAACATCGCGTCTTTGCCAAGTGCAGCCTGCCATTCACGCCTCCTTCATTGGAGCCCCTGCAAGGGAGAAGGCGGGGTTGGCAGGTCTTGTTTCTCCCAAGGTGAAACACCAGGCTGTGCTGCTCAGTGGGGAGAACCCGCGCCTTGGGCCATGAAGACCTGGACTCGGACACCTTGCCAACCTCACTGAGATTTGCCCAACTTCCTGCAATCCCAGGGTTGTTGTTTTTTGGTTTTGTCTGCAAAGGTGAGGATAAAGTCTGTAGCGATATCGCAGGACTTCATGAAGCTTAAATGGGAGAATGAGAGAGCTCTGGGTAAACCACAGGTGGCAAGTGGGGCCAGGTGTAGCCTGCGGACGCATTGCTTTAAAATCAGAGAAATCTCCTATTTAGGTATAGACACAGTCTGAGAAGAGCTGAGACTCCTGGCGCCGTGTGCCTGT